>NC_056747.1:221430800-221577855 GCF_019279795.1 Protopterus annectens | reverse complement strand
ATATATATATATTTATATATATCTGTATATATATATATATATATATATTTATATGTATCTATAGATATCTATATATATTTATATGTATCCATAGATATATATATTTATATATATATATGTATCTATATATGTGTATGTGTATATGTGTATATATATATATATATATATATATATATATATATATATATTGATATGTTTATGTATGTATATTTCCTACAATTCCTTCTACATTGGTAAAACTAGCAGGAAACTTTCAGATCGCAATAAGGAACAGTATGGTGCGATTATAGGACAAAACTTTAAAATTCTTTAGCTAGACATTCTGTTTCATGTGTTACTTTTGACAAATTTCTGTTCTTTGTGTTAGAACAAGTGGACTTATTTTTTGGAGACTATGCTACTTTACTTGAAGTGAGGGAGCTCAAATGGCAGCTCCTCCTGGGAGCTCATTACACTCCAGGTATAAATGATAACATTGATTTGAAATGTGCCTTGAAGTGGAATTACTGACTTCTCCACTTCTCTTACATTTCCTGGCTACCTTGCATGTTTATTCATGAATCTTATTAGCATTCTAGGTGAATGCTACCCTGACATGATGTAACAGGGCTGAACAATTGCTATTGGTGGTTACTAATTTATTGCCCTTTTCTTACTGTTTATATTTCTTTTCTAATTCTGTGGACTCATTTTCTGAAGATGTTCTTATACAATAAAGAACGAAAGTGCGCTCAAACTTCAGTTTCGTTTATCTTTGCGGGTTTTGATTTTGTATTTTCGCTGCTGAAGTTTTTGTGTGTGTATGTATATATATATATATATATATATATATTACATATGTATATAGGTATATATGTGTGTACATGTACATATTTCCTCTCTCTGTGTGTACTGCTATTTTACCTTACAATAGTTAACTGCTAACCAGCCAGCATTATTTTTTCCAGTCCCCTCACTGCACTGCTTTCCGTCTTCAAACATACCTGTTGATTTGTTTTTGTTACGAAATACTAGACCAGGGCCAGCCCGCTGTGCTCAGATTTACTCTGCTACCCTACCCTACCCCTATTCCCATGCTCCCCATCTTCATTTATACCAAGCCTAACTCCTCCTCTACATCTGTTGCACCCAATTTCCCCTTGCCAATAATCTCTGCCGAATCACATTACTCCATTTACACTTCACTAATTCCTGTGCTTATTAACAATCAACCAACACATCTTAACATACTTCTATGCCACACCTCCTCACTCTACAACACCCACCTGCCTAACCCCCATTACATCCCCTACTACCGTTTGATTTCTTTAGCATGTTTCACCATAGCACTTCCACTGATTTCACTAACTGTTATCCTTCTTGTATATACATTATTTAACCCCCAGAACCTTTTTTATACTAGTAAAATCCTCCATATCCAGTACTTTCCTAGAAACAAAAACAGATAACTTCCCTAATATATCACCCACTCTATCCAAATCCAGCATAGTATTATTCACCAGATTGAAAATTGTATATGACTCACCTAAACCTACACCCCCCCTATAACAAAATCTAAGTAATTAAATAAAATAACCCTCCTTAACCACCATTCAAAATAGACTCCTACTTCGCCCAATGTGGTGATATCCATCCCAATCCAAGCCCATTGTCTAACCCCACCTCTTCCAAAACTTCTTCCACTAAAAATCTACTTTTAATCACTCTTAACCTGCATAGCATCTGCAACAAGAATTCTATGCATGGCTAACCCAGTTCTCCCCTGATATACTAGCACTCACTGAAACTTGGCTGAAGCCATATAGTAAAGATACTGAACTACTTCCACCAGGCTACAGCATAATTAGAGCAGACTAAACTAAAAAAAGGGGGAGGTGTAAGATTATTCTATCCTAAGACTGTCACCCTACTCCCATATCCTAAACCCATGTCCTCCTTTTGTATGGCTTAAATTCTCTTAGCCACCTTAAAAATCAGTAATGCAAAACAATTTTGCATCGCAGTCCTAAATAATCTTCAGGGAATAACATCTCAATATTAGAAGAGTTCCTATCCTGGATCTCCCAAAACATTTCCAGTGAAACCATCATCCTCTGAGATATCAACATAAATTGGCAAAATCTAAACTACGACCACACCACAAACAGCATAAAACTACATAGTTTTACCCAACGTATCTCTGCCCGAAGTAGAATGTTAAAAACTAAAGACCAGGGAAGTACACTTGACTGGATCCTAGTTTCAGATCCCCACAAATGCACCAACTCCGGAACCTTAGTTAATAATATAAGTGACCACCTACTCACCTATACTAACAGAACATTAACCCACACCACCAAAAATCACATAATTTGTCTATCTTCAGCCAACAACAGTGTAACTCAATACTAAAATCTATAAACTGGTCCTTAGTAAAATCCCTACCATTAGATAGTGTCATCAGTGGACACCATGGAAAAGGTGAATCGTAGTTTAACAGAGTACTTTAATGTAAGCACTTCTAAACCGATAACGCAAAAGATTAACCTTCCACGAAATTATAACTAAGGCAAGGCAATAAGGTTAACATTTGGGGATAATGCCAGTCACAGAAGCCATTGTTTAGCCATTAACGACAGTTAAAGTAGAATTGCATATTGATATTACAGAAGCATGATTTCATCATGTGAAAGATCTGATATAGCCATGTATTTATAACAGATCCTTATTTTTTGGAAGGTTTTTATAAAGATTAAACTAATTAACTGTCAAGTGGCCAGATTTTAGCTTATTTCACAGTTTCTGTATATTTATCAGCTCTCTTAGATCTTTCTCCTCATAAATTGCTTTGAAATAGTGATGCTCTTGACCAGACTTCTGAGACATTCTATGCAAATTTAGTACAAGCATTATCATTTTTATTCATTATCTTCTTAGTGAAATTCACAGATTGTTTTATGTGGAAAGAGGCAAAAACTAAAATAAACAGAAACATACTGTAAATTACTTAACATTATGTCTCACTACAGAAGCTCACAGTGCCACCTTGGTTACAAAAGACGAAATAATGTAACTGCAGAATCATGCATGCGTTTATTTTATTTGATGAAGAAAAACTTTTTTCTTAGATTACTTCATCAAGGTCAGTGATGGAAGCAAGATGGCAAATACTCAGTGCATTCTGTTTTTCTCCCCATTTGCCTTGGACTATCCAGTTTTTTTTTTCTTGCTAACTTTAAGATCCTTCTTCCAAGTGCCATGTCTCTGGATGACAGCAGTAGGTTTAAGTTCCATAATTTTCCTGTGCCCTCACCAAATTTGTTACTGATCACTTTGCAAAGTGTCACATAATGGAGTGGGTTCTAGGACAGCACCATCTTAAATGCCATACGTTTTAGTTTTCTTCAAATTTCAAAGATATATGCTTGAGTAAGATTCTGTGCTTCAAAAGAAATTATGCATTTTTGGCTCACGACAACCAGTAGAAGTATATAATCAACTGCTTTATGCAGAATCGTTCATATCATAGTTGCTGGAACATAACTGGTCAAGGCAGCAGTTGCTGACATACTGTTGCTTGATTCATAGAGAAGAGATATGCTAGTGCTTGAATTGTGTTGCATTTGACTTCTCCAGGATTGCAGCAGCAGCTTGGAGAAATGGCAAGATAGGTTTTTGATTGCCTGTCAGTGAACACTCATTCTTCAAGGATCAGTGATCTAGCAGTAAGAATAATAAAGGCAGGGAGTGAGGAGACAAAACTTGTGTGCAGGGGGCTTGTCCTCCTGCAAAAAAAATGCTTTTGCCCTCTTTTTTAATGTTCACTTTGCTCATAAGTGTACAAGTTTGAATATATGTGTTCAAGCTATCGCTTATGAGCAATACTTGGTAGACAACTGTGCCATGAGCTCAATAATTTCAAGGACTCGTAACAGAGCGAGTAAAAAAAAAAATTAAAATAGAAATGTTCTACAGCTAGAATGTACTTTTCCTTCCATTCTAATGGCATAACTACTTATTTTTAAACATCATTTTACCAATGGGTATTCCACTGCTTCTGTCTGAACAATGGTTGCTATACCTATGATGAAGGCTTATGCATTGTAATTTCTGTTCTGAATTCATTAGTGTCGGTGTGTCATCAGCTGAAGCCCCAGCATCTATGCCATGACTGCCATTTCTGTCACAAGCCATGTTTCTAATGCTGTAAACAGCACAAGTTGTTCCTTAATTCTTGTACCATTTATGTCAAAAGATCCAATTTAATTATACAAGGTGGGGACCAGTAATATTCTAGTTATGTAGTTGCATTTGGTTAAATATGGATTTTCATATTCTTTAATTTTCCATTAGGTAAATGGTTTGTGACCACTGGGAAGGACAACTTATTGAATGGCTGGAGAACCCCCTATGGAGCCAGTATTTTCCAGGTAGGTAACTAGATTTCACAAATATCATTTAGATCTTTTATATCTTTACAGCATAAACTATTGTAGAACAAACTACATAATCATGCAGAATGACACCCTTTTTCAACTTGCATGGTGGATGGAAGATCTGTATAGGAATCTGTCCTAATGAAGTTGAAGGTGTGGTGGCTCAGATGTGTAACTTACAAGCCACTCTTTTCAAATCATATCCTGTTTTACCCTTTGTATCTAAATGATTTTATATTACTATGTCATCTTTGACTATTTTTTAGGTGTAAGATAAGGTCATTGGTACTTTTGGCTATTTTACTCTGTACCAAATATGTTAATGTTACATTTTTGTAATGCTTGTTTTTTGCATCTATTGGAGCTTTTCTCCCCAGGCCTGGTAAAGTATCAAATAAATAAATATGGACAGCTAAAACACTGCAAATGAAAGCATGTGCAACAGACAGCAAAGTCAAAACAAACGTTTCAGCAAGGTCAGTACAGGAGTGTATCATTACATAACCTGAAAATGATGAAAACTTAGGTAAGGTACAGCAGTATGTATAAACCAGTAGGGCAATTGAACAAAAGGATCATATTTTGTTACCCAGTTTTCTTAGTATACACCATCATAATAGAAGCATAAGTGTAATTTGCATTGTATGTAATGTTGGTTACACTTTAATACAAAAAGGAAAGACTGTAAAAATTGTATCTACAACTAACATACAGAAGGCATGTAGCATTTACCTAGTCTCATTATTAAAATGTAATGCAAACATTTTATGGTTAATCGTGTCATTTTATTGATGAGCACTTAATTTATATCAAAACATCTACATCTTTGGGACAAAGCAGTCTGAAATCTGAGGACATAAAACACATAAAAACAAGTCTTTATTATAGGAGGACCCCCCCCCCCCCACAGCCCCTGATGTGAGAATGAGTTCCACATCCCCAGTCTCTTATTATACCTACTCCAAGGTTGCACAAACATGGGGAAGGTGGAAAAAAAAGTAATCCTCACTTTCTCCATCGTCTTCAACCCAACTTCACAATGCATTTAACCTGTGACCTAGGCCACTCTAATGTAGCAAAATATTGACTACAGGAAACGTATGAATGACCTTCCTGTTTTTATATTTAGAGGCTTACATCTTGGGACTGTGGTAAAGAATAGGTGTCTCGCATCATGTACATAAAACAACATTTAGAAACCTCTATAAGCAAAAATGTTTATTTTGCTTTTCAGAGAGTATGACCCTCTCATATATAGTACTTGCATGAATAAATATTGTAAATATGTGTAGTGTATACAAAAAGGTGCTTTGATAAAGTACAGTTTTGTATCTACCATAAATGTAGATGTTCGAGTGTTCACCCTGCTGCAGTCATCACACTTGGGTTATCCTGTCATCAGGCGGTCCCGCAGTCGGCCGGATTTCCAAAGTCTTGGTCCGACGTCGGTTGCTGTCGCCTCATCCCTGACGTCAGTGCACCAGGGGTACATATACTGCAACTGACGCCATTTTCTTCAGTTTTTCTTGCCCCAGATGTCAGGTGCCCCCAAAAAGGTGATCGAAATTAGTACCAAAAGGTGAGAACACTGTACAAACACAAAAACCCTTCAGCTATAAGCAAATACATCAGTAAGGCATAGCAAAGATTTAGTCAGCAGATCAGAGGGGTTGGAGGGAGGGTAACCTGGACTGCAGCAGGGTGAACACTCGAACATCTACATTTATGGTAGGTACAAAACTGTACTATGTTCGTCGTGTTACCCTGCTGCAGTCATCACACTTGGGTTGAGTCCCAAAGCTAAGGTAGGGTGGAGGCATTATAGAGGGTTAGAGGAGGCAAAGAGGCCCTGCAGAACTGCAGTGGCTAAGCCTGCCCTGGACTTAGAATAAAGAGGTAAGTGATAGTGTTTGGTGAAGGTGTGTACAGAACTCCAAGTTGCAGCTACTAAAATTTCCTTGGTAGGAACCCCCCTGAGAAAGGCTGTAGAGGTAGCTGTTGCCCTGGTATAGTGGGATCTAATGGTAGGAGGAACTGGTTTCCCATGATGGGTATAGCAGAATCGTATGCAATGGCCTATCCATTTAGAAATGGTTTGCTTTGATATGGCCCTCCCTTGAGAAGCTGTAGCATAGGAAACAAAGAGCTGGTCAGTTTTTCTGAAAGCCTTAGTTTTATCCAAGTAATATCGAAGCTGCCTGTGAATGTCCAAGGAATGCAGGAGTCTCTCACCTTTGTTTTGTTGATTGGGGAAGAAAGTGGGTAGATGGATGGTTTGATTTAAAGCTACACTGGAAACCACCTTAGGCATAAAGGTAGGATTAGTTCGTAGAGAAACTCTGTCTTGATGAAAAATGAGGAAAGGTTCCACTGCCATAAGTGCCTGTAATTCTGAAACTCTCCTAGCAGAAGTTATTGCCAGGAGCAGGGCAGTCTTCCAAGATAGGAACTGAACGTCCGCAGAAAAAGCTGGTTCAAAGGGAGATAGTGTTAGTTTTTCCAGAACAAAGTTGAGATCCCATGTTGGTGTAGGAGCTCTTCTAGGTGGTCTAATGTTTTTTGCCCCTCTGAGGAACTGCCTTAGTAGTGATTTTGAAAATAAAGCTGGATTTGTGTCGTAGTGAGCTGAAATAGCTGAAGCATGGATTTTAATTGAGGAGAAGGAAAGTCCTTTATGCAACATCTCAGCTAAATACTGCAGAATGTGAGGCATATGAGGCTGAGTTGTGTCTTGGCCTTTAGCTTGGTTCCAAGCAGAAAACCTTTTCTATTTGTCCGAGTAAGCCTTCCTGGTGCTTGGCCTCCTGGCTTCTAGAATAACATCCAGTACTGCCTGTGAAAGAGGGGCTGGTTGGCTGCTTAATTGATTTGCCATGCAGCCAGGTTTAAGGTTTTGATCTGGCTGTGTAGAATCTGCTTGCCTTTCTGCGTGAGCAAATAAGGTATTTGAGGCAATATCCATGGTGGGCTGTGAGCCATATTCTTCAATAGCGGGTACCAGTGCTGGCGTGGCCAGTCTGGGGCTATGAGAATCATTTGAGGTTTCTCCTTTTTGTCCTTCAAAAGAACCTTTGTGAGAAGAGGTAATGGAGGAAAGGCATATGCTGTCAGGTTTTTCTAACTGAAGGAGAGAGCGTCCACTTTCCAAGCTTGATGGTGGAATGTCCTTGTACAAAATTTTGTCAGCTGGTAGTTTTGAGGACTGGCAAACAGGTCTATATTTGGTAGGCCCCATCTTTGAGTTATCATTGCAAATATTTGTGGGTCCTGGCAGGAAGTGAGCTTGTAACTGGACTGGTAGGCCAGAGCTGTGTTCCATAAGATTACTGCTTGCCTGCAAAGAGGGTAGGAATGTGTGCCCCCTTGTTTGTTTATGTACCACATTACTGTGGTGTTGTCCGTCTTTATTGCCAGGTGTCCAGGCTGTACTAGATCATTGAAGGCTGTCAGAGCTTTCTGTACAGCTAGCATCTCTTTTTGGTTTATGTGCAGTTTTCTTTGTTCTGCAGTCCAGAGGCCTTGAATGCATTGCCCTGTCATGTGTGCCCCCCAGGCATAGTCTGAAGCATCTGTTGTGAAAGTTTGCCTGGGTGGGGGCAAGGTGAAAGGCTGACCCTTGTTGAGGTGACATGCCTGTGCCCACCATAGAAATTCCTGTTGAAGGCAGGGAATGAGAGATATCACTGTGTCCAAGCTGTGGCTGTGTTGAGACCATACGCTTTTTAGGTACCATTGTAATTTCCTCATATCCAGTTTTGCAAATGGTATTATCAGAATGCAAGATGCCACGAAGCTCAAAGCCTGCATATTTTTTCTTGCAGTTAATTAGGTCTTTGTTGCCATTGTCTTGAAATATTGAGTCAGTTGTAATTGCTTGTCTGGTATAAGATAAGCCTTCTGGGCCGTTGTGTCCAAGCTGGCACCCAGGAATGTCATTTTTTGTGAGGGTACTAGTTTTGACTTCTTTTCATTTACTGTGTACCCCAGACAATTTAGTAGATGCTTCACAAAAGCCAGATGTTGTAAGAGAATGTCTTTTCTTTCTGCTTGGATGAGGCAGTCGTCCAGGTATGGATATATTTGAATTCCTCTTTGTCTGCAGTATGCAATTACTGGTGTCAGGCATTTTGTGAATACTCTGGGTGCAGTAGATAAGCTAAAGGGCAGTGCAGAGAATTGATAATGGGTTGAACCTGCAATGAAACAGAGGTATCTTCTGCAACTTTGTCTGATAGGGACATGCAGGTATGCCTCCTTGAGGTCCAACGTTACCAACCATGCTTCCTTGCCTTACATGGGAAGTAGCTGCTGTAGTGTTAGCATCTTGAATTTGGAAACTTGTAAGTGTTTAGCATTGAAAGGTCTAGAATTGGTCTCCAAGCATTTTCTTTTCTGGGTACTAGGAAGAGTCTTGAGTAAAATCCTTGACCTTGTTCTTGAGTTGGTACCCTTTGAATGGCTCTCATGGCCATGAGAGCTGTAATTTGTTTTTGAGCCTCTGCCCTTTGATTTTGTGGCAGGTTTGGCATTCCTCTTTTTATTGGCAAGGTGTGAAGGTGGAATCTGTATCCTCGTAAAATTATGTCTAGGATCCATTTGTCCTTTGTGACCATGTGCCAGTTGTCTGCAAATAGTGCTAGTTTTCCCCCCAGAGGGGATGACAAAAGAGCTTTGCTTGGCCAGCTGAGGTGCAAGTCATTGAGTTTGCCTTCTGGTGGGTTGGGACCTGTCTTCTCCTCCCTTCTGGGTTGGAGTGCCCTATTGGCGAGGTTTATACTGAGCTTGTGGTTGTCCTCTGCCTCTTGGGTGCCTGAATTTACCCCTCTGAGGCCTGTCAGTGGCTGGAAAGGACGAATTTTTTGTTGGCCAGTTTCTGCTGAAGCGAGGGGGTTGTACCTGTGGGAAATTTTTGACTGTCTGCATTGATTTTGCCTTATCTTCCATTTTCTTTAAAACTTCTTCTGCTTTAACACCAAAAAGAACATCCTGCTGTAAGGGAGCATCTAGTAGTTTTGCTTTACCATGATCAGGCAGACTTTGTTCCTTTAACCAGGCATGCCTACGTATAACTGATCCAGTGACAGCTGCTCTGCAGGAGGCCTCCAAAGAATCAAACCCACATTGTAAGGTATGTTTGCCCACCTGCTCGGTGGCGTGCAACAAATCCTGTACTTCTTTCAATTCAGATTGTTGAGGGAGGGTGGTTATCTTTTGTTTTAACTGAGAGATCGGAAATTGCTGATACTTAAGCATATGAAATTGACAGTTTAGAGCTCTCATAGCTAAAGTGGCTGAGGTGTAAACCTTTTTCCCCCATCTGTCTAGTGCTCTTGAATCCCTTTCAGAAGGTACTGGATTTTTAGCCATGGAAGCCTTAGCCCCCTTGGGACCCTGGGAGATGGTCTCTGGGTCAGCTACTGGGCTTTTGTAAAGAAATTTGTGGGAATCAGGGACTCTGTAGTATCTGTCAGGCTTGGCCGGGGCAGGAGGCAGAGAGTCAGGGTTGAAACTGGATTCTAAATAGACATCATCCACAATGTCCAAAACAGGAGGAATGGCTAGAGGCCTGTGTTGGGGGAGTAAAAGAAACTATCTGAGCCTTTTCTTGGAATCAGAGTAATCCTGACCTTCCCAGTGGAAATGTTCCCTCATAGTGTGTAAAGTTTCCCCAAAAGAGTAATCTTCTGGAGGGGAAGCTGAGGGAATAGAGTCCTCAGCATCAGAATCTTCATAAGGAGAGAAGGAATAGTCTTGGTCCTCAGAGGAATCCGAAGAAATAGACAGTTGTTCAGAGGAAGCAGATTCTTCCTCTTGTCTAGGCCTTTTGTCAGGAGGAGGCTGAGAACCCCTGATAAGAGTAATCAAATCTTCAGCCATCTTGAGCATCTGTTTCTTAGGCATAGGGCCTTGAACAGGAGATTGAAGTGAAGCCTTTTTCGATTTGGAAGGAGTCTTCGATTTGGAAAACATTTTGACTGTAAGAGTCGTCGGTCTGAAAACGCCTTCAGAAGGCGATGGCGTTTCAGAAGTACCGACGTCCTTGGAAGGTAAATCGTCGGTAGGGCCTGAAGTAAAAGGCTGCGTCGGCCTAGTACATTCCATCAGAATATCCGTAGCAGTCTCAGGTTCCTGAACTGCGGTAGTCAGAGGCTGCGTCGGAGCCTCACTGATAACCGGAGACTGGATCAACCGATGCCTCAGAATCTGGCATAGGCCTGGGCTGTCGATCCTTATCCCTGCGCTTTTTGTGCACACCGGTAGTCGGTAGCTCCGACGGCATATTATAATAAAATTTTCTGCCAAAAAAGTGTTGTGTGAAATCAAATCGTCTTTTAGTAGTACATTTATTAAATCTAGCACAAAAATGACAAGAAGTGACATAGTGATCAGGGCCTAGGCAAGGTATGCAATAAGAATGAAAATCCTTATGAGGTATTTGCTTCCCACAAGAAATACAATTGTTAACTTTTTCTGACATCGGTCTGAGGCAAGAAAAGTTTCCGCAATGGGGTGCTTAGCTTTATAGAAGACTTCGGTCTGAAATTCGAATTCGAAAATCTCAGGAGTCGGCCGACCGGCACTTGCGAACTGCTTCTGCTTCGGGCACCGCGCGGCAAGAAAGATGGAAGAAAATGGCGTCGGTTGCAGTATATGTACCCCTGGTGCACTGATGTCAGGGATGAGGCGACAGCAACTGACGTCGGACCAAGACTTTGGAAATCCGGCCGACTGCGGGACCGCCTGACGACAGGATAACCCAAGTGTGATGACTGCAGCAGGGTAACACGATGAACATTTATATTTCTACTTGATGTATGTTAAATGATCTGACTCTCTGAAATGCTTAGAACCTTTGCTGTGGGACCTAATATGCTGATGGCACCATTAGCTATGGAGATTTATCATGCTTTTTTTTTGTTTGTTTTGTGAGGGAGGTTTTCAAAGAATGTTTGGCCAGCCTGCAGGGTAAAATTAGAAAGTATGGAGTGAGGTCTGTGTGACAAGCAAACTGTGTGAATCAGTGAGGAAGCAATACCCCTTTACTCTCTGGATATAACTGATAAGCAGCATATAAAAGAGGACTGTAAAGAATGTATGTCAGTAGTCTGTCAGTTTGCAAACTACTGAGATTTAGATCGGATACCGAGGATCAGTTAGTACAATAAGTTTGCTGTGTCTAGCTTTTAATAATATTACATCATCTTTGTTTTAAAGCATAAAAAAACTAGATAACCAAAACTGCAATGAAGGAAAATGGACACCAAACTTCGTGCCTTAGTTCCAAATTTACTAAAACAGAACTTCTTCAGAAACACACCCACTAGTTTAACACGCATTAAATAAAGAATTCAAATGATCACATGATGTCAAACATCCAATGAATAACCCACAAAAATATTTAAAGACACATAATGTCACTAATAAAATGGAATGCTATAATAAAATAAAATGAAATAAATAGCAATACATATTTATAACTTTTGTGTTTGCAAATAACACAATGTTAATTGTCTCATTGAGGCCGGGAGGCTGCTCAGCCACTAATATGATCTGCCACAAGCTCTCTCGGCATTCTAACAAAGTTTTGTAGTCTCCACTAAAAGAATCTGCTTTTATTCCAAAATGAAAAAAGAACATTTTTTTAAATTGTGACACACAACAGAATGTCTAGCTAATGCATTAGATGAATCCCTTTTCTTGATAGTAAGAACATGTTCATATATCCATTTATTTAAAGCTCTTATAGTCTTAGCAATATAAAAATGATCACATGAGCTGCAGAAAACTGAGTACACCACATTTTTGGTGTTACAAGTGTAATGATCCGTAGCCCAAATGGTCTTGTTGATATGTTTAAACTCGACTGTAGAAGTACAAGTAAGAAATCTACATTGCCCACATGAGTAAGTGCTTGGATTATTACATGTCGCTTGCAAGACTCTGCTAGCATCCCTTTCCAAAATAGACTTGATGTTAACAATTCTTTTATAGGTGAATATAGGTCTATCCCCAAGTGCCTTATCTAGTACTGGATTTCCTAGTACTACCTTCCAGTTAGCTAGGAGAATAGATATAATCACCCCTATTTCATTTGTAATTGGATTTCTGAACTACAGGATTCAAAATAGGTGCTGTTATTTCAGAGTCTGGTACTAACAGAAAAAGTGTTTACAATCCAGTGCTTAATCCCACTTTGCAAGTTTTTGGTTCTTTCTGTGAGCAACATTTTAGAAATTTTGGTGGTGGTTTGTAATAGTAAACCCAATCTTCCTTATAAAGAATCGTTAGCTCTAGACAAATTATCATCTAATAGAGAATTGTGTGTAATGAAAGCTGATAAAGGGGGCCCCATTGTTGTTATGAAGTCTGTTGAATATTGTACAGCAATTCAAAACGCGTTAAAAGATGAAACGTGTTACAAAAGGGTCACTACAGACTTCATTAGACAAAGTTTTCTCAGGCTCGACATGTCTATTTGACCTGTTTAGTCAGGGTAATTTGGAATATTCTGTATACAGTTTTTTGTAGGTTGAATATCCCAAACTGGCCAAACTATTTGGTATTCCTAAAGTCCACAAGTACAGGGTTCACCCT
Organism: Protopterus annectens; assembly: GCF_019279795.1. Taxonomy (NCBI): domain Eukaryota; kingdom Metazoa; phylum Chordata; order Ceratodontiformes; family Protopteridae; genus Protopterus; species Protopterus annectens. The sequence goes on along the minus strand of NC_056747.1, from coordinate 221,564,845 downwards.
CCTTTTAGGCCTATAGTATCGGCCAGGTTTTCCAAGACAGAACCTATTACCATCTGGTTAGATGAAATTTTGAATTCTGTACTTCAGAAGTCCAAATTTTACCTACATGACTCATGGCATTTACTGGAGTTATTGAGTCAAGAAAAAATTGGTAATACTTCTATCCAGTTTGCATCATTAAATGTAACTTCTTTGTACACTTGTATTTACCAAGATTTAGGTTTGGATTTTTTGAGAGAATGTTTGAGTCATTACACTAGTTTAAACAACAACACCATTTGCATTTTGATGGAACTAGTGTTAGAGAATAACTTTTTAAAATTTGAGATTGCTATGTTCCAACCAGTATCAGGAGTGGCAATGGGGTCCTGAGTGGCACCCTCTTTTGCAAATCTTGTCATGGCCATGTGGGAGTTGAAACACCTTATTACACACCCTGTGGCAGATGATATAGTTTTCTATAGATGTTACATTGACAATTTGATTTTTTTTGTGGAAAGGTGACCAGGACACTTTTGTCCTTTGTTCGTGATTTGACCACCACTAACTTTCTTGATTTCACGGTTGGTCATTTCAGTGAAAGTATTGATTTTCTAGACATACATTTAATTTTTGATCATGTGAACCAAATATTTTTTTAGTAGTATTCACAAGAAATCAACATTTGTTAACAAATACTTACACCAAGAAAGTTTGCACCCTAGTCATATGAAAAGAGGTGTAGTGAATGCCAGTTTATTCGTCTCAGCAGTTTGACCAGTGATGATGGTTTTTGTGAAGGAAGTCGGTAAGCTTTCCAACTTCTTTTTTCAAATGGGTTATAATTTTAACTGGCTAGAACAGATTATTTCTGAAGTCAAAGAGCTATGAGATTATAAGGCCTGTCCTATCTTATGCTTTCAGCATCCTTTAGAAGTGACCAACAATATGTTAGGTACTCAGTCTAGAGTTTCTGATAACTACACTTTGGCATTCCCTATTCCAGTTACAAATGAAATGGGGGTGATTAGAGCTATTCTGCTAGCTAACTGGAAGGTAGTACTAGGAAATCCAGTACTAGATAAGGCACTTGGGGATAGACCTATATTCACCTATAAAAGAATTGTTAACATCAAGTCTATTTTGGAAAGGGTTGCTAGCACAGTCTTGCAAGCAACATGTAATAATCCAGGCACTTACTCATGTGGGCAATGTAGATTTCTTACTTATACTTCTACAGTTGAATTTAAACATATCAACAAGACCATTTGGGCTACGGATCATTACACTTGTAACACCAAAAATGTGGTGTACTCAGCTTTCTGCAGCTCATGTGATCATTTTTATATTGTTAAGACTATAAGAGCTTTAAATAAACCAATATAGGAACATGTTCTTGCTATCAAGAAAAGGGATTCATCTAATGCATTAACCAGACATTCTGTTGTGTGTCACAATTTAAAAAAAAAAAATTTTTCATTTTGGAAAAAGTAAAAGGAAATCCTTTTAGTGGAGACTACAAAACTTTGTTAGAATGCTGAAAAAGCTTGTGGCAGATCATGTTAGTGGCTGAGCAGCCTCCCGACCTCAATGAGATGATTAACATTGTGTTTTTTGCAAGCACAAAAGTTATAAATATGTATTGTTATTTCATTTTATTTTGCTATAGCATTCCATTTTATTAGTGACATTATGTGTCTTTAAATATTTTTGTAGGTTATTCATTGGATGTTTGACATCATGTGATCATTTGAATACTTTATTTAATGTGTGTTAAACTAGTGGGTGTGTTTCTGAAGAAGTTCAGTTTTATTAAATTTAGAACTAAAGTGTTAAGTTTGGTGTCCGTTTTCCTTCATCACACTGCCTGCAGTTTGGTTATCTTGTTTTAAAGCATGTCAGCACACATCTCTTGATCTGTTGAAACTGGTTATGTGTAATAAAGTAAGTAAACTTCCAATGATGTGTTCTGGACAGAAAGCATGATTTTAAAATTACTATAATAAAAATGAGTTGATGTTAAGTTGTCTATCTCGCCTTCATTCTTGCTGGATGAGTTCGGAGCCGATCATCGGCTCTGACTCGGCAATTTACTAAAAGCTCGAGAGCTATTTACTGGCTCGAGGCCCTCCCTATATCCCACAATGCTAGGTGTCAGATCCCCAGATCTCGTTTGCCGCTTCAGCTACAAGGTTGCGATTTACTTGGCTCCAGGTCGTATTAATCTTTTTTCATATATTGATATATTTTAAGTTAACTTTAGTTTTTCTTTATAATCTTTTCTTATATTTATAACTTCCCGATTAGTGAAAACTCTGTTTAGTCCCTAATATCCCCTCTTAGAAACTCATTTTAGTTCGAGAGTCCCCCCCCCTCTTTTTCTCAGTGGCTAATCTCCCCTCCCTTTCCTTGTGTTATAGGGTAGTGTTAGCTCTTTTACTTTAGTACAGTTGTAGACTTGTATGTATATTTTTATATATAGTTAACTGTGCAATTGTTTAATATTGTAGCTTAACTAGTGCATGTGTCTGTGTGTCATTCTGTGTGTTTAAGCACTAGTGACTCTTTTCTTTGGTATCCATCATGTCTAAGGATACCAAAGTTTCAGGTTTTAAGAAGTGTGACTCGTGCTGTCAGAAGATGTCTCTGACAGATGGTCACACTTCTTGTGTTTATTGCTTGGGCCCCTACACCTGCAGGACTCCTGCTCGGTCTGTCATGCCTTCAGCCCGAGAGTCCTGCAGGAGCGTAGGAACAAGCTCATCCTGAGAGGCTTACTTAAGCCAGAAGGATTCCCCGACCAAGCCTTTGTCGGGTAAAACCTCTAAGCCCGCCAAGCTGTTGGCTCCCAGTTCGGAGCAGTCGCCTGGTGGAGCACCTGCCTCCTCGTCGGCTCCAGCTGGAGCCGACACCTCTAGACCTCAGTCGGCTCCGACTTTATTGTCGGAACCGTCTTCGAGCCGAAAATGTTCTAGGTCCCCTTCCCTAGAATCGGTTCGCTCGGCTCCGAGGTCACCATTACTCCAATCTGAGAAAAGCCATAGGTCCCACTCATCTTGGTCTTCCAGGCTATCTGATCATGACCTAGAGAGGGTGGTTAGTAGACTCCTTAAGTCGCAGGCCCTGGCCAAAATTTTAACCAGCCCTTCTCAACAGACTGTGGCTGTCCCGGTATCTACAGCAGTTCCTCCTCCGACTCCCTCCTTGTTTTCGGAGCCGGAGCCGGTTGGGGCTCGAATCTTGATAACGTCGGAACTGATACTACACCTTTTGGCTCCTTCGTCGGCTCTGATCTCTTCCTTGGTTCCGTCCTTGGAGGGATCTGAGCGCCGAGACTCCCTCGTCGGCTCCGAGGGGGCGAGTGACATCGGACCCTTGTCCGACCCTGTTCTCCCTCTCTGAGCATCGGCGCAGGTGAGCTCGGCCTCGGAGCCGTCCTTCTCGGAGCCGACAGGAGTTCTCGTCTCCTCAGAGCGGGGACCTTCTGCTCTACCTGACAGGGGCGCCTTCGAGGTCATGAGGAGTGTGCTGACTCCTAAGTCGGCCCCTCAATCAGCCCTTTCGGCTCCTCCCCCCATGGTGCCTGCATCGGTCTCTATCCACCCTCCTGACCCCAAGCGTGGAGAGCAAACGCTCCAGGTCGCCCCATTGGGCGTATCTTCCTCTTCCGAGGCCACCCCCGATCCTTCGGAGGAGACCCCCTGGAAGAGAAAATGTAAGAGGAAACATGTTGACTCTCTGAGTCAGTCACATCTGATACCGACTTGGAGGATTCGGAAGGGTCTCCAAGATCCCCCTCTGAGGATGTCTCCTTTTCAGACATCCTAGAAATCCTTAAGCAGAGGGGGAACTGGACTGCCCTTAACCCTTCAGAGGATGAGTCGGTCTACCTGGACGCGTTTGGTTCTCGCCCTTCCACCTCCTGGGTGTCTCCACCACCTTTCAACCCACTAATGGAAGTGGTGGCTCGAAGGGCGTGGTCAGCCCCGGATACAGTGGAACCAACTCCCCGTTGGCCAACTAAATTTATTACAGCCCCACCTGACAAGCAATTTTTGACAAAAGGTATCCTTGTTGATGCCATGGTGGTTGCAGCAACCACAAAAAAGGAGTTAGCTGACCCTTCGGTGCCTGTCCATCCATCTAATAAAGAATCTAGGACAATGGACAGGTACGGGAAGTGGGTGTTTTCCTCAGCGACCTTCTCTATGCGGTTGATGAATTATCTATGCCATTTTACCCGTCTCAAAAGGGATCTTCTTAAGGAACTGGGTGATACCCTTCAGGATCCATCAGCTGCGGGGGCTCAAGACAAGATAAACTCCCAGCTGGCGACCCTTAATTCTATCGTCAACTCCTCCATGCGGCTCATTTCTTATGCAGCTGATGGGGCGAGTAGGGCCGCAGGTACAGGCGTGGCTTTGAGAAGACATGCCTGGATGCGGTTATGCAACTTTGCTGACCCCTTTAAGGCATCCTTCACCAATACCCCCTTTGATGGTTCGGCTCTGTTTGGACCACAGGTGAAAGATACCCTTACCAGGTGTGAGCAGGAAGGCAAGACTCTCTCTGCCGTGGGAGTCCATTTTTCCACTCCCTCTAGACCATACCCCAAGGGTCAGAAGAGTGGAAAAATGTGGTTTCGGAAACCCCAGGGAGTCGTGCCTGACACACGTGGCGAGTTTCCCTCCAGGGGCAGGGGAGGGAACAATAATAGATGCCGCCCAAGGGGCAGAGGGGGCCCGCAGAATTAGGCTAGCAGAGAATTGTTCTCTGACAAACCCTTTCAGCACCCCTGAGGGGCTGCCTGACTGTCCGCCTTCGGAGGCAGTCGGGGGAAGATTGTCACTGTACCCAGAAGCCTGGCGACTCCTCACACAAGACAAATGGGTATGGTCTATCATATCAGAGGGTTACAAGATTCCGTTTGTCCACACCCCGGTACAAACAACCAAGTCCCTTCCAGATGTTCCACCCCGTCTAAGGGAACAGGCAGTGCCAGAAATTTCAAAACTGCTAGACAAACGGGCCATCCAGCCAGTCCCAGCAGACCAGCAAGGATCCTGAATCTACTCCAAGTTCTTTTTGGTGCCAAAAAAGACAGGTGACTGGAGACCCATTTTGGATCTCAGCAGGCTAAACAAGTCTGTTCAAAGAACAAAGTTCCGGATGGTCACGCTGCAGTCCATTCTACCCTTTTTGGGTCAGGACAATTGGATGTGCTCCATAGATCTTCAGGATGCGTACTACCATATCAAAATGAACAGGGACTCCAGAAGGTTTCTCCGCTTCCGGCTGGGAGCCAGTCACTGTCAATTCAGGGCCCTGCCCTTTGGTCTCACCACAGCCCCCAGGGTGTTCACCAAATGCATGGCAGTGGTTATGGCTCACCTGAGATGGCGAGGATTCCAGGTGTTTCCATATCTCGACGACTGGCTCCTCACTGCTCCCACCAGGCATCAGCTACTGCAAGCCAGGGATTATACCATCCAAACTTGCTCTGAGCTAGGTATATCAATAAATTTTGAAAAGTCTGCATTGTCGCCTTCTCAGTCTATTATCTTTATAGGCGCAATCTTATATTCAAAAGATCTGTCTGCAAGGCTTCCTCTCGACAGAGTTTCAGAAATTCGCCGACATTTGCAAGTCTTATTACAGTGCAACAGGATTCAGGCCAGATTTGTACTAAAGACCTTGAGCCTCATGGTAGCAGCAATCATACTAGTTCCCCTGGCTCGCTTTCACAAGTGGCTTCTTCAGTGGATGCTTTTTACTCAATGGTCCTTTCAACAGCTTCCAATGTCTCACAAGATAATAATCACTCAATCATGCAAAGACCACCTAGCTTGGTGGATGGTCTCCCCTCTGATACTCCAGGGCAGACCGTGTGTTCTTCCTCCTCCTGTTGCCACAGTGACCACGGATGCCTCCATGATCGGGTGGGGGGGTGGGCATTTTCAGGGCAGGACTGTCCAAGGCACCTGGCAACCTCTAGAGTACCATCTGCACATAAATGTCTTGGAGATGAGAGCGGTGCTTTTGGCGTTGCAAGCTCTTCAGGACTCTCTACCCACCGGGACTATTGCAATTCAGACAGACAATATGTCTGTAGTGTGGTACATCAACAAGCAGGGCGGAACCAAGTCCTATCCCTTATGTCGAGAAGCACTCGGACTCTGGCAGAAGGCGATCTCCTCTCAACGGTTTCTGATAGCAACGCACATCCCCGGGAGGTCCAACGTCATAGTGGACAGGCTAAGCAGAGCTATTCTCAAGCCTCACGAGTGGTCTCTCAATCAATCAGTAGCGGACAAAATCTTCCGCAGATGGGGTCAACCTTGCTGCGACCTTTTTGCAACCCCTCACAACAGCAAGTGCGATGACTTCTTCACTGTCTTCCCCCTTCCCGGCCACTCCCCCAGAGATGCTCTAGTTCACGATTGGCCCCAGGGTCTTCTGTACGCATTTCCACCTTTTCCCCAAATTCCCAAGCTAATTCAGAAGGCAACTGCTTTGGGATCCAGGATGATCCTCATTGCCCCTTACTGGCCTCGACAAATTTGGTTCCCATTCCTGCATCGCCACCTGCTGGAGCAGCCGTGGAATCTGGACCCAGTGCCAGACCTCTTTGTCCATCAGTCGGGCAGGCTGCACCAGTCCCTTCAGTCTCTCAACCTTACAGCTTGGTTGCTCCACTTCCAACTTTAGCCAGGCTTCCCCTAATTTCTCAGCTGGTGCGTGAGATCATCCTTTCGTTGCACAAATCTGCCACCAGGAAGACTTATGCTAGTACGTGGAAACGTTTCTCTTTCTGGGCAGAGGCTAGGAATATTGACCCTTTTACAGCCCCTGTCCATCATGTTTTAGATTTTTTAGCAGAGCTCTTTCAAGCTGGTTCCTCCTCTGCCACCACTAGGGTCCAATTAGCAGCTATTGCAAATTTCCATGCTAGCATATCAGAAACCAGCATCATGTCCCACAAACTTTGCAAGGCCTTTCTCAAAGGAACTTTGTTACTTAAGCCCCCGGTCAGAGATCCCCCACCTCCGTGGGACTTGAACTTGATATTGGCTTCCTTGATTCTCCCCCCTTTGAACCAGTGGCTTCCTGTTCTTTAAAATTGCTCTCATGGAAGACTCTCTTTTTGGTAGCCATCACATCAGCTAGGAGAGTTTCGGAACTTCAAGCCCTCTGTATTCATCCTCCTTATCTTGTGTTTCATAAGGACAGAGTTTCACTTAGGCCTAATCCTTCGTTTTTACCCAAGATACCCTCTGAAACAAATCTTAATCAGTCTATTGATCTGCCTGTATTTTTTCCTAACTATTCGAACAAAGCTGAACAAAATTTGCACCGCTTGGATGTTCACAGTCAATTACATTTCTACTTGGATAGGACTAAGCAAATAAGAAAATCAGACCAACTTTTCCTATCCTATGCTGAGGGCAAACAAGGACGGCCAGTTTCCAAAGTAACCTTATCCAGGTGGTTGTCCTCTATTATTACTTTGATTTATCAACTCAGACATAAACAACTCCCTGCTAAACCTAAAGGTCATTCCACCAGAGCACTGGCTACGTCGGTAGCTTTTCAAGCAAGACTACCAGTGGAATCTATTTGTGCTGCAGCCACTTGGGCCACTCCTCATACATTCATTTTGCATTACAAGTTGGATGTGGCCTCTAGGAATAGAGCTGAGTTTGGTTCCACTGTGCTCAAGAGTCTGTTCCGATGACCCACCCAGGACTAAGGTGCTAGGGATGCTGTCCCATCCAGCAAGAATGAAGGCGAGATAGACAACTTAACATTAAGAAGTTATGTACCTACCATAACGTTCCATGTTAGTTGTCTTCTTCTCGCCTTCTTTCTTGCATCCCACCCTCCATCCCCCTAGCTTGGACAGACCGAGAAGAGTCCCCTTTTGGGGGCTTCTTCCTCTGGACAACACTGATGTACATTGTGTCCTCCTCTGTCTTTGTACTATAGTTTTCCCTTGTGGTTGGACAGGTGTCCTTGAAACTTTCCTTGGTGTTAGCTCTGCCAAACGAGATCTGGGGATCTGACTCCTAGCATTGTGGGATATAGGGAGGGCCTCGAGCCAGTAAGTATCTCTCGATCTTTAGTAAATTGCCGAGTCGGAGCCGAGGATCGGCTCCAAACCCATCCAGCAAGAAAGAAGGCGAGAAGAAGACAACTAACATGGAACGTTATGGTAGGTACATAACTTCTTATTATGCTACCACCTGTTGTTTAATAGCATTTGCTGACAGTGCTGACTTATCTATTCCTTCCAATATTAAATGGAGACACGAGTTAATTTAGCCTTTATGACTACTCCAGCAGTTCTGCATTAAACACCTAAGTACTTCAGCAACATACTAACAGTTCAGAGGGACTACACAGAAAGGTTATGAAAGTAGTGATTACATGGTATAAGCATTTATCGTGTGTGTGTCTGTCTATAAAACTAAGTGGATCTACGTTTTAATATACTGTAAGGGGATTTGTTGAGTTAGATGAGATGGTCTGGACTGTTTATCTTCATATAGAAGGGGAAACAGGTCAACTTTAGAACTTTGGGCACTGTTCAGGTAACAGAAGAGATTTATTTAGGTGTGAAGTACTAATCCACAGCCATTTTTGTCCGAGTTAGGGAGATTCCATAATCATAATTTGTTTGCAACAGTGAAATTTGCCCTCCTCCTATCTATGAAACATGCTGGTATGCTCTGGGTGAGTTTTTTTTTTTTTTTTTTTTTAACTTTTGATGTTCTTCGTGTTTCACTGTTGCAGTTATTACATTTGGGTAATCTTCTGGCAGGTTGCCCTCAGTCGGCCTGATTAGCAAAGTCTTGGGTCCTGCATCGGTTGCTGTCCCTTCTTCCATGACGTCAGGGGTATAAAACATGCAGCCCAACACCATTACATCAGTCTTTCTAGCTGTGCAGTGCCCGAAGCAGTTCGCAAGTGCTGGTCGGCAGACTCCTGAAATTTTCGTTTTCGTGTTTCAGAACCGGTCTTCAACTTAAAGCTAAGTACCCCGTTGGGGAAACTTTTTCTTGCTCCTTACCGATGTCAGTAAAAGTTAATAATTGCATCACTTGTGGGAAGCAAATACCTCAAAGATTTTTATTTGTACTGTATTCCTTGCCTAGGCCCTGACCACGACGTACCTTGCTGTCGGTTTTCTGCTTTATTTAATCAGCCCACTATCCGTTGTCGGTACATTTTTGCCTCTAAATATTTCAGTTCACGGTTTAATTATCCAGAAATGATGTCGGTTAGCCATCCAACTACCAGAATTCCAAAAAAAAAACGCAAAGAAAAAGACAGGCCGTCGAGGTCCAAAACTGCCGACGACACTTCTCCTAAGCCAGTCGCCAGTACTCAGTGAGGCGCTTTCGCAGCTCCTGATACCCGCTACTTCTGATTCGCAGGCCTCTACTGAGACCCATTCGGAGTCCAGTATGCCGCGAGATGCTTCATCTATGGAACCTGCGGATGTCTCTACCTTGGATGGTCCGGAGCCACTGTGCAGGTACCGGCTTCTGAGGGTGTAGTCAGGCCTACAGACTTGCATATTAAACCGACTCCACCTTCGATACTAAGGCCTAAATCTCGATCTATGTCTAAAAAAACGATGCCCAGGCCACATGTTCAAGCCCCTATGCCTAAAAAACAAATTATCAAAATGGCTGAGGATTTAATTACTCTAATCAGGGGTAGTCAACCCCCTCCCCTTCTAAGAGGCCTAGGGCTGAGCTTGACTATAAATCATCTGATCAGGACTCTGTTTCTTCTGACTCTTCTAATGACCGGGATTTGTCCATACCTACTTATGAGGATTCTGTTGCAGAGGATTACATCCCCCCCCCCGAGGACTTTTCTTTTGGGGAAACTTTACATGCCATAAGGGGGCATTTCCACTGGGAAAGTCAGGAATTTTCTGAATCCTAAAAGAGGCTTAGGGATTTCCTTCTTCTTCCTCAGCATAGTTTGGCTATACCTCCTGTACTAGACATTGTTGATGATGTGTTTTCGGAATCCAGTATGGCCCCTGATTCCCTGCCTCCAGCTCCTAGTAAACCTGACAGATAGTACAGGGTTCCTGACTCCCACAAATTCCTTTTCAATAATCCTGTTGCGGACCCAGAATCCATTTCTCAGGGGGCAGGGGCATTAAGACTTCTACTGCTAAAAATCCTACCCCTTCTGATAGAGATTCCAGGGCGCTGGATAGATGGGATAAAAAGGTTTATACTTCTGCAACCTTGGCAATCAGGGCTTTAAACTGTCAATTTCATATGCTAAAATATCAACAGCATATCATGGGACTGCTTAAACAGAAAATGATGTTGATTTCTGACTGCGTGGAATACAAAGATTTACAGGATTTATTGCATTCAGCTAAACAAGTTGGAAAACATACTTTGCAATGTGGTTTTGATTCTTTAGAGGCCTCTTGCAGGGCTGCTGTTACTGGGTCTGTGCTTAGAAGGCATGCTTGGCTTAAGAAGCAATCTCTGCCTGATCATGTTAAAGCAAAATTGTTGGAAGCTCCTTTAACTCAGGACCGCCTGTTTGGCAATAAGGCTGAAGAAGTTCTAAAAAAGATGGAAGATAAAGCTAAATCTATGCAAACTGTGAAAAAATTCTTACAAGTGCATCCTACTAAGAACTGGTCCTTTCCAGCTCCTTCCAGATCCACTCAAGCCAAAGCCAAACCCAAAAGCACCAGGTTTCAGTCCCAAGAGACTCTCAGAACTAAGCAATGGGGTGCGTCCACTTCCAAATCTGGAAATAACAAGACACCCCCCCCCCTGAGGTAAACAGTCTCAATGACTTCCCTTTAAAATTACCAAGCACTTACCTTTCAGCTGCCCCTTTGGGGAGAATGATTGCTCTTCATGCAAAAAACTGGCAACTCATAACCCAGGACAAATGGGTTTAAAATATAGGGTCCCAGGGATACAGATTTCATTTCCACACATTGCCAACTCCAAACAGGTGGCCAGACCTGCCCCCAAATCAGGGGGCAGAGGCTCAGAAACAAGTACTTTCCCTCTTAAACATGGGGGCTATTCAACTGGTACCAGAAGAGGAAGAGGGACAAGGTTTGTATTCCAGAATTTTCCTGATACCCAGAAAAGACAAATCATGGTGTCCAATTCTGGACCTGTCTACTCTAAACACCTTTCTGGACAATCCAAAATTCAAGATGCTGACTCTTCACCAGTTACTTCCTATGCTAGGCAAGGATGCCTGGTTGGCAACTCTAGATTTGAAAGAAGCTTACCTGCATATCCCAATCAGGGAATCTTGCAGAAGATACCTACACTTCAAAGCAGGCTACTTGCATTATCAGTTCTCTGCACTGCCCTTTGGATTGTCTACTGTGCCCAGGGTATTCACAAAGTGCCTGGCTCCAGTAATTGCATTTTGCAGGCAAAGAAATATTCAAATATGTCCATACCTGGACGATTGTCTAATTCAGGCAGAAAACCAGGCCATACTTGTAAAACATCTGGCGTTTCTAAAAAGGATTCTAACTTGTCTAGGGTATACCATAAACGAAAAGAAATCACAACTGGTACCCTCCCAACAGATTACATTCCTGGGTGCAAGCTTGAATACAACTGCCCAGATGGTTTTTCTCATGCCAGAAAAGCAAATTCATTTGGTAACTTACTTCAAACAGGTGGCCACAAAAACCCTGCTATCTGCAAGACAAATACTGCAAGCCTTGGGGTTCATGGCCTCTTGCATTCTTCTAACTCCATATGCAAGACTGCATATGAGGAAACTTCAGTGGTACTTAAAAAGTTTATGGAGTCAGCATTGTCACAGCCTGGAAACAATGATTCCTATCATACCTTGCCTACGCCTAGAGTTCCTATGGTGGGCAGAGTCCTGCCACCAAAACAAGGGACTGCCATTCACACTACCCCCTGCTGCCCAAACCATAACTACAGACGCATCAGACTATGCATGGGGGGTCATCTGGCAGGGAAGTGCATTCAGGGCAAATGGAGCCCAAAACAAATGCACTTACATATCAATCAAAAAGAAATGTTAGCTGTACAGAATGCTCTGACAGCCTTCAAGGACTACATTCATCCAGGACAACTACTGGTAAATACGGACAACACCACGGTTATGTGGTACATAAACAAGCAGGGGGGTACACATTCCTACCCCCTCTGCAGACTAGCCATGGCATTGTGGAACACGGCCTTGAGCTACCAAGTGCAACTACAAGTTCAATTCCTGCCAGGAAAGCTGAATATTCTGGCAGACGAACTAAGCAGAAATCTCATGGACCCACACGAAAGGAAACTGGAACCATGGATTTTCAACATGTTGACAAGCAAATGGGGGAGCCCAGACATAGATCTATTTGCCTCCCCCCAGAACTACCAGCTGGACAAATTTTGCACAAGAACTCCTCACAAAAAAACCTGGAAAGTGGATGCTGTGTCCTTCAGCTGGAAAAACCTATCAGTCTACGCCTTTCCCCCTCTGCCTCTACTCTCCAAAGTTCTGCTAAAAGTCAAACAGGACAAACCAAAAATGATTTTGATTGCTCCAGATTGGCCACACCAACACTGGTACCCACTCCTGCGCAGTGTGTCACACATTTCTCCATGGCACCTGCCAGACACCTTCCTTACTGTCTCAGCAGGAGAACCAAATTCTGCACCCTCAGCTTCCAACATTGAAACTTGCAGCTTGGCTAATCACTTAAATTCACCCTTAGCATCCCTCAGCAAACCTGTGATGGCTGTCATCTTGGAGGCGAGAAGACCTAGCACTAGAAAATCTTATGCTGACAAATGGATAATTTCTATGCCTGGAATCAATCTCAAGGGATGAGCACAGCAGCGCCCAATTAACCTCAGATTTTGCAATAATTAACTGAGATGCTTCACAAGGGCCTGTCTTTTTCCTCCATTAAAATCCATGCCTCAGCCATTTCAGCTCATTACAACACAGAATCTCCCCTCTTCTCTCATCCTCTGCTCAAGCAGTACCTCAGAGGGGCCAAAAACTTGAGACCACCCAGGAGAGCTCCAACCCCTGCCTGGGACCTTAATTTTGTAATGGAAAAACTCACTCTACCTCCTTCTGAGCCAGCTGCTACTGCATACTTAAAATTTCTTTCTTGGAAAACAGCCTTCCTTTTAGCAATCACCTCAGCTAGAAGGATATCTGAATTACAGGCCCTTATGGCAGTGGAGCCTTTCATCATCTTTCATGTGGACAGTGTGTCACTCAGGAACAATCCATCCTTCATGGACAAGGTGGTATCCAGTGTGGCTATTGATCAGTCCATCCATTTGCCAACTTTCTTTCCCAATCCACAGAACAAGGAGGAGCGGATTCTGCATTCATTGGATGTGCACAGACAACTTAGATTCTACTTGGACAGGACTAAATCTCAAAGAAAATCTTAACAACATCTGGTGGCATTTGCTGCAGGGGCAGAGGGAAAGGCTATTTCAAAACAAACCATTTCTAAATGGATAAGCCATTGCATTAATTTCCGCTATAAACACCATGGAAAACCTATCCCTCAGGGTATCAGATCTCATTCCATCAGGGCTGCATCTACTTCTGCAGCCTTTCTCAGAGGTGTTCCTACCAGGGATATTCTAGAAGCTGCTACCTGGAGTTCAATTCACACTTTCACCAAGCATTATCACTTACCAATTTTCTCTGAATCTAGAGCTGTCTTTGCCACTGCTGTTTTGCAGGGCCTTATAGCTGGTCCTAATGCTGTATAAATCCATCCTCCCAACCATAGCTTTGGGAATCTACACAAATGTCATGACTGCAACAGTGAAACACGAAGAACATAGTACAGTTGTGTACACTTGCCATAAATGTAGATGTTAGAGTGTATTCACTGTTACAGTCCTGGTTACCCTCCCTCCAGCCCCCTGTTTTTTCTCTTACTATACCTCTACTTTCTTTTACTATGCTTGAAAGCCTTTTTGGTGTATTTGCTTTTGGATGGAGGTATATTTTTGTGTTTTTAACTTTATTTTGCTTCTCATTTGGGGGGCACCTGACATCTGGGGCAAGAAAAACTGATGTAATGGCGTTGGCTGCATGTTTTATACCCCTGACGACCTGACGTCATGGAAGAAGGGACAGCAACTGACGCGGGACCCAAGGCTTTGTTAATCAGGCCGACTGAGGGCAACCTGCCAGCAGGTTACCCAAATGTAATGACTGCAACTGTGAATACACTCGAACATTTACATTTATGGTAAGTGTACACAACTGTACTTTATTGCTCCCTATTGAAATATCTGCACTCAAAATGCTGAGTGCCAATAAAAAGAAAAAAAAAAAAGACTGAAACTGCAGAAGAAGAGCGAATCTTGAACACTGCTCTTCTCCTTTAAACTACTTTTTTTTGTGGTGGGGGGGGAGTAAACCACCCACCAAACTTATATATACCAACTCTGAGATCATCATACCTTGGAGAAAAGGGAAAATTCCAGGAAATGGCCATCTTGGTTGTAATATATGCAAATCTCTTTTTTCGGCCATTTGGTGTCCGTGTTTCAGGGCTCACTCTAAGGGCTTCCAAATTTCAAATGGTTAATCTTTATTATGGGAATGTGAGAAATAAATGTAACATTACATCTGTGGTTATTACACTACTTCTTGTTCATTTCTACAAATTGCTTTAAGCTCTGAAGGCAGAGGGATAAAGTCCTGACTACAGCCCAGGTGACCCAAGTCTGATTAGCAGCTCAGATGCTTGACAGAGCTGGCAGGAGGATGGGCGTGTTCGTGTTCATCCTGGGGGAGGGGAAGGGACATATGATGCCACAATCCCTCACAGGAGGGGTGCCACTGTGCAGATGTCCTAGGATGGACTTCTGTCCCACCAAGTCTCTGTCTGGTGGTAAAGATCTTACCATAATCTTAGATGTCCTTCTCTTTCATGTTGCAGTATTCGTAACTGTAGGCAGGTCTCTATCTGCAGCACCAGAAATCTGGCCAGTATACCAAAGTCTTAGGAGCAGGGGTATGTGCAACATTGCCTGTCAAAGCCATAAACTGACGTTGGCTATAAATGTGATGTCTGCACATACCCACTTCAGAAATGACCGCCGCATACAGTAGTACCCCTGGAAAGCAAAAAAAAAAGGAAGCTGCTCAGACCCACATATGCCACCAAGCAAGAAGGCACCTTATAGAGGTATGTGCCTGTTGTTGTGCCCTGTTTGGATGGAGAGGAGCTACAGGGATGCCACACAAGAAGGGTAGGAGGGGGGACTGAATACTGCAACATGGAAGAGAAGGACATCTAAGGTTATGGTGAGTTCTTACACAACTAATCTATGTCGTCCTATTCTCATGTTGCAGTATTCATAACTTTAGGGAGAGCACCAAAGCTTTAGGTATGAGCCTGGTCTATGAGACCCTGTAAAACTGAACAGGCAAACCCAGTTCTGGCTCTAGAAATCAAATCTAGTTTGTAATGCTTGGTAAAGGTATGAACTGAAGACCAGGTGGCCACCTCCAGTATGGAAACATAGTCCACCCCCCTAAAATAGGCTGCTGAAGAGGTAGCTGCCCTAGTAGAATGAGCCCTCACATTGGCAGTTAAATCTTTTCCATGAAGGGAACAACAAGCAGAGATAGCTTTTGAAATCCATGATGATATAGTCTGCTTAGAGACTGCCTTCCAAGGTCATTGGGTGAAAGGAAATAATCAGCTGGTTAGACTTTCTAATGGATTTGGTCTTGTCCAGGTAATACCCAAGTTAAGGAATGCAAAGTTCTTTCAGAGGAATTTTGAGGTTGAGGGAAGAAAACAGGAAGGTTAATGGTCTGATTCAAGGACAGCTCATTAACCACTTTAGGCATGAAGGAAGGATTAGTCCTGAGGAAGACCCTGTCCCTCTGGAAGAAAGGTTAAAGAGGGGTAGCCATAAGAGCTTGGATTTCTGAGACCCTCCTGGCAGATGTGAGGGCTACCAGCAGTACTGTTTTCCAAGTACATAGTTTCAGTGATGCTCAGTGAGCTGGTTCAAAAGGAGGTAGTGTGAGTTTTTCAAGGACAAAATTAAGGCTCCCATGAAGGAGGAATAGGTTTACGAGGGGGTCTGATATGGAGGACACCTTTTAAGAAGAGTTTTAATGCTAATCTGGATGCCAAAGGATGTACTAAGGGAAGACAGCTGGAAATGGCTGACAAGTGTACATTAACAGAAGAGTAGGTAAGTCCTAAATGTAGAAGCTCACACAAGTAAGAAAGGAGCATGGGTATTGGAATAAGAAATGGGTCCTGGTTTTTCTTTTGACACATAATTTCTCCTGGTACTAGATTTCCTGGCCTCACACTGAGTACGTCCTCTGAATATAGGTGTCTGAGGTTGAGCACCTGAAGGTGTATGAGGGACCCCCTGTCTTGTGTGAGTAGGTTGAATCGGTGGGGTAACCTGTGGTGATTGCCCTGGGCTAGTAGGTGAAGTAGGGGGAACCAGTGCTGTCTTGGCCAAAAGGGGCTCACCAGCAGGATTTTTGGTTTGTCCCTCTGGATCTTCAGAAGGACTTTTTGAATCAGTGTGAAGAGGAGAAAGGCATAAAGATACATCCCCACCCAAAAAAAGAGAAGGAGTCCACTTTCCAAGCCTGTGGATGCGGATCTCTTGTGCAAAATAGAGGCATCTGCCTGATGTGGGAGGAGGCAAACAGATCTGACTGAGGAATATCCCACTTGTAAATATGATCCAAGAGCATCTCCCTGTTAAGCATCCATTCATGGGAGGGTGCAGAGGTTCTGCTGAAAGTGTCCGCCGTCACATTCTCTGTGGAAGGAATGTACACTGCTTGCAGGTGAATGTGTAGTTTTGCTGCTAGGGACCAAATCTGAATTGCCAGGCTGCAAAGCGGGTAGGAACCTCCCCCCCGCTTGTTGATATACCAAAGGACAGTCATATTGTCTGTGACTACTTTCAAGGTGCCCGGTAGGGGAATTGGATGGAATGTTTGTAATGCTAGAAGGGCTCTCATTTCTTTGATATTGATCTGGTCCCTTTGAGGGAGGACCACTCTCCCTGAACTTTGTTCTGGTTTGGCAAAACTGCTCCCCAACCCCGGTCTGAAGCATCTGCATAGAGGGGGTTGAAAGGGTGGAGGGGTCTGCAAAGGTATACCCTTGTCTGAAGTAGATGGCTGCAATCCACCATTCCAATTCTTTTTTTAGGCATGGGAGGGGAGCATCCAGAGGATGGGAATGTTGGTTCCACTGACTCTTCAGAACCCATTGGAACTTCCTCATATGCAGCCTTGCCAAGGGTAGCATGGGGATCAAGGATGCCATGTGGCCTAGGGCTCTCAGGAATTCCCTGGTTGACATAGTTTGGAGACAGAGAAGTGTTTGAATGTAATGTGTGAGGGTCTCCACCTTCTGGCAGGGGATGAAGGCTGCCATCTTGTTGGTTCTTATCCTGCACCCTAAGAAGACTAGGTCCTTGGTGGGTGTCAGGTGAGACTGTTGCTGGTTCACAGTGAACCCCCCAGGTCTGTCAAGGTTTTGGACACCATGTTTAGGTGATGGTGAAGAGTGTAGCGGTCCAGGTGGAGGATTAACAAGTCATCCAGGTATGGGTATATTAGAATGCCTTGCATTTTGCAATGGGTGATAACTGGAGCTATGCACTTTGTGAATACTCTGGGAGCTGTGGAGGGCCCAAAAGGCAATGCAGACAATTGAAAATGCGAGGAACCCACTGAGAAATGTATGAATTTCCTGTAGCTGGGGTGAATGGGGATATGAAGATAGGCATCTTTCAGATTCAGGAATACCATGAAAGCTTGTTGGGGAATGAGGAGTAGGAGATGATGCAAGGTGAGCATTTGAAGGTAGCCACCTTAAAAGGATTGAAGACCAACAAATCCAGAATTGGTCTCCAAGGACCATCTTTTCTTGGGACTGAAACATCCTGGAGTAGACTCCCCTGTTTGTCTGATCTAGAATCACACTTTCTATGGTCCCCTGAGGTAGCAGCTGATCCAGAATTGGAGGGAAGAGATGAAGCTGACTTGGAGGGGGTTGGGGAATCTCCTGGAAAGGGAGAATTGTCCACCAAGTCATAAAATAACCTGTTCAAATGATGGAGAGGACCCCATGCCCTCTGAGGGTAGGGAAAGGGTAAGGTGGAGGGACATGGGGTGGAGGTGGGTAAAGGGTTTGAGTCACAGATAAGGGGCTCTGTCAGGGTCAGGCTGTCTCCGAAAGGTAGTAGGGGGAGAAGAAGAGGATGGTCTAGGAGTAGAGTGTTTCCTAGATTGTCTCCATCCCTTAGCCTGTGGGGGAGTAGACTGAGATGACTGCCTCCTAACAAAAGTGGTCCTTTGAGGGTAGTTCCTATGGTAACTAGGAATAGGTGCAGCTAGAAAATGTTTTAGATTTTGTAGCTCCTTGCCCTTTTCTTGGAAGGGATTTTAGATGCTCTGCAGAAGTTGCACCAAAAAAGGGCCTTATTATCAAGTGGCACATCCAGCAATTTGGTTTGTAGATCCATGAGAAGGGGCAGGAGTATCTTCTCAGAAAAGAACCGGAGGCTGCAGATTTGGAAGATGCTTCTACCACGTCATAACTTCACTTGCCAGAGTGCCTGGTCATCCGAGAGGTGGTAGAGAGCAGGGCCGAGAGTTGGGACTTAGCAGGAGAGTCTGGTATAAGTGCAGCCTTTGGATAGGGTGTCTAAAATAACCCTAGCAATGTGTGTTTGATAGTTTAGGGCTTGGATGGCTAGTGTGGAAGAAGTATAAACTTTCTTTCCTAGCCTATCTGTAAATTTGCTGTCCTTGACTGTGGGAAACAGAAGTGGAAGACAGCTGTCTGGACGATTTATCTGCTGACACAGCTATGATGGCTGGGTCTGTGAACAAGAACTGTGTATCCTGAGGAACTTTATAAAACCTATCTGGATGTTTGGAAGCAGGGGGCTAAGGACCATGACCTGAGATACAGGCAGAAAGGCATCATGAAATGCTGGGGAGGGACTGCAGATGGGGATGGCTGGTCCATCTGTAGTAGTTCAAAATACCTTTTTTTTAGTTTCTGAAACATCTGAAGTCTGCCATTTGAAATGTTCTTTCATAAGAGAAATGGTGTCCCCAAAGGAGAAATCTTCCCCTGGAGATTCAGGACTAATAATGTCCTCCTCCTCAGGAATAATGAAGTCCTTGTATCCTCTAAGGCCTGCACAGGTGTAGGGGTTGGTTGCGGCACCTGAGACTGGATGGCCTGGAAAGCTTTGAAAAGATTTTGGGGAAAGGCTTCCCATCCAAGAACTGGTTCTGTTTCTCTGTGTTTTAATTTTTGCATCCAAGAGGAGTAGAGGGATACGTAGGTTTGGAAGCCAACACCTGGGTGGATGGAAAGGTGGGAGTAGGCCCCTCTGACACCACGAGCCATGGTTCCCCTTCACCATCAGAAGCTGATCAACCTCAGTGGATGTACTTTGAGTTTCTGCCGAACCGGCTTCCACCATGGTTCCCAGTTCTAGCTGTGAAACCAATGTCCAATGGTACTCTGGGCTAATATCTGCCTCAAGAGTCTCACCAGACTCCTGAGATGCAGCACAGGCGTGAGGCCTAACTTTTTTGGTCTTCCTCCGAGGTGGCTCCTCGGAGGTGCCTAACCCACCCTCCATGCCTAATGCCAGACGCCAGAGTCTTTGGTTTTCTAAGTAAAGTTTTAAGGCAGCCAGATGGCTACTTAACGTTTGGCCATGAAAGAGTTGCAGATGTCGCAAGACATATGGTCATGGCCTTCACCTAAACAAAACAAGCACTGATCATGCATGTCTTTATGTGGAATTTGCCTTTCACAAGCACACTTCCCATTCCTACCAGTATGTATGTTTGAAAAGCTAGAAAAAAGGTAAACAAAAAACCCAAAGGGGTACTTATCTGTAACGGATGCCTGAAACAAATGATCAAATTGATTCCCGGAGCTGGCGATCAGAGCTCTCTAGATCACTGCGATCCCTGCTCCTAAGACTTTGGTGTACTGGCCGGATGTCCTGTGCTGCAGGCAGCGACCTCCTTACAGTTATGAATATTGCAACATGAGAATTGAAGGACATTACTGAATGCATGGGAGCACTCATCCACAGGGTGAGGACATTGTTGGTCACCACAATAAAGTGAATAGCTCATGCTCCTGATTTTGGGGTGGGGTTAGGACAGTCAAAGGTTGTTATAGCCAGGATGCTAGCTATGATATAAACATCCCTCATAACTGCCTGAAAGACAGCCCATCCAGACGGCTCTCACCTTCATAGTTTTAGGGTCTCCCCAGCATGGGTTCTGGCTCTTAAGCAGCAGACAGTTCCGTGAGGTACATTTTGTTGAGGACACATGGCTGAAGTGACATTCAGCTGCAGTGACGTATGACTGTAGTGAATTCCCTGTGGGCAGAGTAAAACACGCAATGCTATGCCCATAGCTACAATAAACAAGTGCATGTGTGCAGGGGAAGTAATGTATGCTCTGCTTGGTTGATAGTACATGTTTATTTAAGTAAACATGTATAAGTGCGCTACAAGCAAGAAGAAAATCCTTCATGCTACTGTAGTGACATTTACATTTAAATACGTGTTGCAGGTAATGTTTCCTAGACACTGTGAAAGGAGTAATTGCCCACACACACCAGTACTAAAAGCACTGCTCATTGTGCACTGCATTTTTACTACTACTGACAAGCCCAAGGGGCAGACTGCTGCTTCTTGATACCTTGGGGGCCATGGACATTATTCCCCCCCCCCGGTCATTTATTTATTCAATGATATCACAATCCTTGCTATACTTATAGCCACACCTGGTACAAGCCTTACCTGCAATGCTGTCACCATTTCCATCTAAGATTCTTTGATATTATCATATGGATATCCTTTTCATATCCATTACTTTTACAACGCAACTTGCTTTTATGTCTCATCCTTGCCTTATTTGACGATTTTTCTCAGGCAAGTGTTATAACGGTACATTTACAACTTTTGATGAAGTCAGGTGTGTTTCTGTTGAAAAACTCAGTCCCTGTTTCATCACTTCTTTTGACACAAATTCTATTTCTAATTATCTTGCAATTCACCTTACTCCACAGTCTTTTATTTACTGATTGATATATATTAGTTTACTAGGACAGAGCACTGATCACAATGATCAACTAATAGTAACAGAAAGTAGTACATCAACATGGTGTTAACATATAAAATATATGAATATAAAAACTGTGAATATACATGGAGTTAAACACTGAATAAATGAAACTGTGCATTTAACATTTGTTGCAAACAAACTTTGCAAAAGTAAAATATACATATTTACATAAGAAAAAATAATGAAAAAAAGGAAACCTAGGGAGGAGACAAGGTGGAAGAGAGGAACTTACGAGAGTAAATGAGTGTAGATTATGCAATTGTAAATAGGTAGGATTTAATCTGGAAATTAATAATCCCCCAGTTCAGTACATGAGGGGCTGGATTCTGTATTATCTAGCAGGTAGGAGAGCAGACAGTATACAATAATTATGTAAGTAGAAAGAGCGTAAGGAGGTGTCTATTGTCAGGGAGGGACCTTTTCTGCAGGTGGTGCAGAATTATGTGACATACCCTCTATTTAGACAGTTGCATTCATACTGTTTATTTAGAAAGTGCCTGAATTGAGATAGTCACTTGAGTAGTCAGTGAG
Organism: Protopterus annectens; assembly: GCF_019279795.1. Taxonomy (NCBI): domain Eukaryota; kingdom Metazoa; phylum Chordata; order Ceratodontiformes; family Protopteridae; genus Protopterus; species Protopterus annectens. Next base: position 221,543,137 of record NC_056747.1, on the reverse strand, counting down.
TTCAACTTGGTCATGTGATTGCATAGTTTTAAGGCTAGAACTGAGAAGCTATATGGCAAACAGCTTTGAGACAAGAGGAGAGTAGGGTAGTCTTGTTGAAGTACTTTGAAAAGAAGAGAGCCAAGAAGAAATTTGCCTTTGACTTGCCCTGGCAGCCAGTTAGCCTTGGAAGAGGTTAGGCAATGATGTTCTTTCCATGGGAAGTTGGATATGAAATGAGAGGTTTTATTTGAGAGGTTTTGAAGGATGGTTACGTTTTGGCAGAGGCAAACAATGGAATTCTGTATTTAAGTTGTGCAAGGATACCTTTGCATATAGCTGCTCTGACAGGGATAGAGAGAAACTGAGTGATCTTGTTATCCCAGAAAAGTAGGTAGTTTCTCCGTGTATTCTTGGAAGCTGAAGGTCTGACAACTAGAGGAAGTGGTGGATTTAATTATATTGTTGTCAGAATAGGTGATATGAAGATGTAGAAGGGATTTAGCTAATACCTTTTGGGTGTAAAACAGCTTAGATGTGGATTTTTTAGGGTTGAGTAAAAGTTTTTGAATGTTTACCAATTGAGTAGCTACCGTAGGGTCTTTTTGGAGACTTACTGAAAACAGAGAATTAGCTAGCCAAGAATCATGAAGAGGGGAGTCGCGTGAATGGCTACTACTAATGCTGGTCTCACTACAGCTTCACTGTGTTGGGATACAACACTCCTTTGCTTCTTCTCTCACCAGAAGCAAAATGTTAGCACCAATCCCAAGAAGAGAAGCAGGCCACAGCCTGTCTGGTGAGCCACAGTCTTGTCCCAGATGCTGCAAGGGTCTGTAGGCTTGTAGCCTTTTTCTGGTAGATGCCTTGAATAGCAACCAGACCAATCAGGTATGCTAAGCGCAGACGCTCAGTCTCCAGCCAGAAAAAGTGAGGAATCAATGCACTCTGCTCCTACTCTCACCAGGATCAGAATATAAGCACAGATTCCAAGCTGTCACCTATAAAGCAGTTATTAGGCTTTCTAGTGATCAGCAGTCTCCAGGAAATAATGTCACTGTACTCCTTCTCTCACCAGGAGAAAACAGAAGCACTAATCCCAAGATGACTACTGAGAGGTAGAATGTGGGCTCTACAATTACTGGTGGTCTTGCAATAAATGCTTAATGGTAAGATGAAAAAAAAATGTTTTATCCTAAACACTGTGGTGTGCACTAAGCAGTTAGATATGAAAGTGCCTAACTTAAGTTTTAGTTGTACAAAAAGTTACGTTTTAGTGGAGAGCAACTATTTTTAAAAGAGGAAGAAAGACTGAAAGGGGGTGAGCACTTTTGTATTCTGGGACAATGGAACACAGTAGGACGCCCAATAAATTTAAACAGCTGAAGGGAAATGATTTCACAAAATGATAATTTTGTGCTTACTCCCACCAGCCAGTAAAAGCAGAGAGGAAATGAGATATATGGTCAAATTAACATAAGGGGCAGGCAACTAAAAAGACAGTGGTGTTTAAGAACACAACAGTAACAGGGTGGGAAGGTGTTAAAAAATTCTGTTGTACTCACAAGAGACAGAGCTGTGGTCTCTTCAAGTTTTAATATGCAGTTAAAAGCAGAATACAAGTAAAACACAGTGTAAAGAAAACAAATCACAGTATACAAAACAGAAAAAGGCAATAAAGTAATACAAAAAAGAATGCTATGGCAGAGTCTGGGTGAGCCTTTCCAGTAAAGCCGGGAAGGTTATATTCAACTTGATTCCCTGGACATTGTGTACCACATGATATGTCAACCTCTGTACCTAGCTTATTAACATTTAAGCAAGCAATAATGCCCAACAAAGTATGTGTTACTATGTAAGTTCCATATCCCCAGGGGTGTTCTGAGGCTTGACACCACAGACATCTGTGAAATTGGGCTGTCTGTAAAACTGTTTTACTTATTTTTATTACTATATTATTATCATTATTTTTTATATATTTGATTTAAAATATTTCGTCCACCTAATGTAGTGTATGTAAATGGTGGTGTAGGAAGTATGTTACATCCACAATGTAAGATATTCAAAAAATGTCTGCATATTTATCTCATTTGTTTTGGTCCCTTACTGATAAAAGTTGAGGTTTGTTGGCAATCATTGAAGAATGAAGTCATTAAATAATGACATACATTTAAGTTTCAGACTTCAGAAAATGTATGCTGAAACAAATCATTTTATTCTAGCAACTTTCTAATTTTAAAACAGCAATGTTTAAAATGTGTTCCTATTTTTGACCCTTTGTCCCTCCCTTTTATTTTAGGCTTTATCCAGATTTCTTGTGCTAAGAGGTTGAGAGGTATGCACATCTCTTATCTGCTCCATCTCTCTCTCTCCCACACACAAGCACACTTCCTCTTTCATTGCAAGCACTTATACACACACTCAAGCAGATATATATATATATATATATATATATATATATATACACACACACACAAACACGCTTTTCTTTCTTTTCTTTTTTAACATTTCTTTTAATTTTTCTCTCTCTAAACAGCAAATGCACTCCAAAGGAAGTGTAAAATAATGGCTCGATCGATCTCATTCTCACTTTCATGCATACACTCTCAAACACAGACATAAGCACACCCATATACACTGTTCTATTTTTCCCCCCCCGTTTTTAATTTTACACTCACTAAATAGCAAAAGCGCTGCTTAGCAAGCGTAAAATAATGGCGGATGTTAGCATTGTTACAGTGCGGGCTCCACAGCAGCTTAATATGTTGAGATGAGGCGGACTCATTTTTCAGTGGGTATTGCCTGTACATTAATGCCCTGCTGCAGTACATTCATTCTCCAGTCAGGCTGGTGATGTACAAGTCGAACCCACTCTCTTCAGTAATAAAAATTTAAAGTCAATAGAGGATGGGAAATAGTACAACTAAACAGGGGTGTTTTTAAATGAAGTCACACTTGCAGTTTGATGAAGCAATAGATTTCTTTATTTTAAGGATCGAGTAGCAATGAATTTGTCACTCCCCAATACCTATAGATTTTTTTTTTATGACTGAAAGAATTTAGCACCTACACTGCACAGTGAGAAAATGTGGATGTTTTTCCCAGGCTTAAACACCAGATGTTATGTTGTCCCATCTCACCTTCATTCTTGCTGGCTGGGTTCGGAGCCGAAACTCTGCTCCAACTCGGCCATATACCAAAGCTCGAGAGCTTCTACTGGCTTGAGGCTAAGTCCTATCCCATGGTGCTTAGTGGCTGTTCCCCAGATCTCGTTTGCCACTTGAAGCTTCGGGATTGTCTTCACTGGCTCAGGCTTGTAAAATTTTCATATTTTATACCTTAGTACTAGTAATCTTCTAAATGTTATAGCCTACTAGTTTTATAGTAATAGCCTTGTGCTAATTTTCGCTCTTAAACTTGGCAATTTTTTTCCCTTTGCGGCTGTTTTTTCTTTGGCCCTTGTCATCTCTTCAAAAATCCATTTAAGTTAAGAGGATTCCCGTCCCTTTCTCTTCCCCTCTTTGGAGTCACTGTTTAAGTTAGAGGCATCTCTTTGGGTTGGAGGAGATAGTCGTTTAACTTAGAGACTTTGCCTCCTCCCTTTCCTCCTCTTCTCTTATTTAAAAAAAAAATTCCTGTCTTATTACCATTACTGTGTTAAGTCTTACAATTTTTTGTTTACGGCTATAGTGTCTCTTCCTTACAGTTAGATATGTCGAAAGAACCAACTAAGGAACATAAATCAGGATTTAAAAAGTGCGATTCCTGCACTCAAAAAATGTCCATAACTGACGGACACACTAGTTGTGTTTACTGTCTCGGACCAGTCCATCTCCAAGATTCCCGCTCCATCTGCCACAGTTTCAGTGCCAGGGTCTTACAGGAGAGGAGAAACAAGCTCGTTTTAAGGGGCTTATTGAAAGTGGATGAAGGCAATCAGACTTCCAAATTGGATACTTCTAAAAAGGCTGCTTCATCGGCTCCGCTGTCTCAGCCAACAAGCAGCATCAAAGTTGCTACTTCCTCGGCTCCGAAAGTTGTCGGGCCCGAAAAACATAGTTCTCCCTCGGTTCCATCTGCTTCACTGGAACTGTTGTGGAGCCCAAAAAGGAATCAGTCACCATCCTTGGAGCCTGTTCGCTTGGTGCCGCAATCTCCTTTATTACAGTTGGTGGTAGGTAGCCACAAATTGTCGAGCCATTCCTCTAGATCCTAAAGGCTGTCGGACGATGATGTGGAGTGGGTAGTGAAGAGGTTGCTTCGGTCCCGGGCCCTAGCAGAAATTCTCTCGAGCCCAGCCCATCGGATCGTGGAGCTGACAATGGTAACCCCAATTACACCTATTCCTCCTCTGACTCTAACAAATTTTGGAGACAGAGAATATGTAAGTCATTGTGCTGGAACCGCCAGAGCCAGTAATCACTACTGATATCTCAGCTCTGATGTCTGCTCCGGTTTCCTCAATGCTGTCGTCCATCAAGGGACCTGGGGGCCAATACTCTCTGGTTGGCTCCGGGGGGGGGTTGAGTCGGACCCTTGTCAGAACTGATCTTCCACTCGGCACCTTGGCTCAGGTGAGTTCGGCTCCCACATCAACCTCGGAGCCATCCTCCTCGTTGCCTCTCGGGGCCGGCATCTCTTTCGGCCCAGGACTGCAGTGCCTTCGAGATGATGTGAAGTGTGCTCTCCACTGAGTCTGCTCCACCTTCGGCTCCAGCCTCTGTTCCCTCTAAAGGACTGGTGTCCACCTCTTCATTGTCCCTCCATCACCCACAGAGTAGAGAGCCAGTGCCCCAGGAAGCCACAATGAGTGGATCTGCCTCTTCCGATACCTCCTCAGAGCATCCCCCATGGAGGTTCCTCGGAAGAGACAGCGAAAGAGGAAGCACATAGATTCCCCTGAGTCTGTCACTTCTGATACTGACTTAGAGGATTCAGAAGGGTCCCCACGGTCACCCTCTGAGGATCTCTCTCTTTCAGACATCCTGGAGATCCTTAAGCAGAGGTGTGGCTGGAAGTCCCTTTCCCCTTCTGAAGATGAGTCGGTATACCTGGAGGCATTTGGCTCTCGCCCCTCCACCTCTTGGGTGTCTCCACCTTTCAAACCACTCCTGGGTTTGGTAAGTCGAAAGGTGTGGGACTCTCCGAACACAGTGGACCCCATTCCGAGGAGGCCTAATAAATTCATTACAGCCCCGGAAGATAGGCAATATTTAACAAAAGGAGTTCCTGTAGATGCAATAGTGGTGGCAGTGGCCACAAAGAAGGAGTTAGCTGAAACTTCTACATCTGTCCATCCACCGAACAAGGATTCTCGTATGATGGACAGATACGGGAAGCATCTGTAGTCCTCAGCGGCCTTTACCTTGCGGTCGCTGAATTATTTGTCGCATTTCACGTGACTTCAGAGAGATCTCCTAAAAGAGCTAGGAGATAAGCCTACAAAGTGCTACAGCCCGGGACTTACCTGATAAGGTTAATTCCCAGCTTGCAACCTTAACCTCCATCTCTAACTCCTCCATGCACCTCATATCCTATGCAGACAATGGAGTGAGCAGGGAAGCAGGCACAGGAATAGCTCTTTGTAGACATTCCTGGATACGCCTTTGCGAGTTTGCCGAACCCTTCCAATCTTCCTTTATTGACACTCCCTTTGATGGCTTGTCATTGTTCGGGCGAAAAGTGAAAGAAACTCTCACCAGGAGCCAACAAGGTGGTAAGATTCTGTCTGCCGTGGAGTCCACTTTTCCGCCACTACCAGACCTTATCCTAAAGGTCAAAAGAGTGGAAAAATGTGGTTCCGTAAGTCCAGAGGAGCTTTATCTGACACTCGTGGTGATCCTTCCCCCAGAGGGGGAAATAACGGAAGATGCCGTCCATGCAGCAGAGGGGGTCCACATAACCAGGTTGACAGAGATACATTCTCTGGTAGGCCCTTCCAGCGCTCCTGAAAGGAGGCTTGCCTGTCCACCTCTGGAGGCAGTCAGGGGGAGACTGTCGCTATACCCAGAAGACTGGCTAAATTTGACTCAAGACAAATGGGTACAGTCCATTATATCCAGGGGTTACAACATTCCTTTTCACTGTCCACCTCATCCATCAAAGTTTATCCCAGACATTCCACCCGGTCAAAGGGATCAATCAACACTAGAAATTCAAACATTGCTAGAAAAAGAGTCATCCAAGAAGTCCCTGCAGACCAACTAGGATCCGGAATTTACTCAAGGTTCTTTTTAGTTCCAAAAAAGACAGGGGACTGGAGACCCATACTGGATCTCAACAGACTAAACAAGTCGGTGAAAAAGTCAAAGTTCCGAATGGTAACACTGTAGTCTATACTCCCGTTTCTGGGAAAAGACAATTGGATGTGCTCGTTAGATCTTCAGGATAAATAGGCATAGTTTTATTCAAACTAAAGGGGTGGTGAAAGCCAAATAACTATGGGCTAGGCTTATAAATGCCCTTGGGCAGATAGCCTAGTGTGAACCTATGAACCTATGTGTACTGCCACATAAAGATGGCCAGACACGCAAGAAGATTTCTTCGCTTCCAGCTGGGAGCCAGTCATTACCATTTCAGAGCTCTGCCCTTTGGACTCACCACAGCCCCCAGGGTGTTTACCAAATGCATGGCAGTAGTCATGGCTCATCTGAGACGTCAGGGATTCCATGTGTTTCCATACTTAGACGATTGGCTCCTAACTGCCACCACCAAGCAGCTACTAATCAAAGCAAGAGACTACACCATCCATCTCTTCTCAAAAAGTACAGTTGTGTACACTTACCATAAATGTAGATGTTCGAGTGTATTCACTGTTGCAGTCATTACATTTGGGTAATCTGCTGGCAGGGTGCCCTCAGTCGACCTGAATATCAAAGTCTTGGATCCTGCGCCAGTTGCTGTCTCCTCTTCCATGACATCAGGTCATCAGGGGTATAAAACATGCAGCCGACGCCATTTTATTCAGTTTTTCTTGCCCCAGATGTCAGGTGCCCCCCAAATGGGGAGCAAATATATACATATATAAAAATATAAATAAACAGCAATATATAAATGCACTTTTAGCAACATAAACTTTATCTTCATCTAAAAGCAAATACACCACAAAGTCTTTAGAATATAGTGAAGGAAAGAGAAGATGTTATGTGATCCTATCTCGCCTACATTCTGAACTGATGGGTTCGGAGCCGATCCCTCGGCTCCGACTCGGCACGCTTATGCTATAGAGCGAGGCCTCTAATTGGCTGAGCTATCTTTATCCCAGGATGCACCACCACTAATCCCCCAGATCTCGTTTGCCGCTAACAAGCTTAGACGTGGTCTCAACATTGGCTGGGCTAAGTACTATTTATTTAGGCTTTTTCCTGTCACAAATTTCCTTACTTTGAACCCAAAAGCTGTTTTAACAGCTATTGTTGTTATATTAGTGTGATTGGTGAATTTCTGTTGGTAAATTCGTGATTTTTTTAGTCAGGGAAGGTTTCCCGTTTTAGTTAGAGGGGCCTTCCCCTGTTACTTTGCTGCTTGTGTATCTTTCTTGGGTCAAGTACCTGTTTAAGTTAGAGGGTCTTGACTCTCTTTCTCTCTTTTTTTTGAGTCTGTTAACTGTTTACTGTAAAAAAAAAAAAAAAAAAAATATATATATATATATATTTGTTAAAGTTACTGGATTTAGCTTTACCTTTATCTAAAGTTTAGTGTTTGTCACTTAGATAGGTTCTGTGGCAAAGCAGTTATGTCTAAAGAATACAAACCCTCCGGGTTTAAGAAATACACGAGGTGTGGTTTTAAAATGTCCATAACGGACGACCACTCCTCGTGCGTCTATTGCTTAGGTGCTAAGCACCTACAAGAGTCGTGTAGTGTGTGCCACGCGTTCTCTTCTAGAGTCCTCCAGGAGAGGAAAAACAAATTAATCCTCAAGGGATTAATCAAGCCTTCCTTCGAGGAGGCTTTATCTTCCTCTCTGTCTCCTTCTAAAAAGAAAAAGGCGTCGGCTCCGACCAGTCAGTCGGAACCGACCGCTAAAAAATCTAAGCAGACTTCTCCATCGGCTCCACGGACTTCAGAGCAGAGGTCGGAACGGTCTGCCTCGATGCCTCCAGCCTCGACCCCTCTGGTTTCGGAGCCGAGGTCTGGGGCATCGAGAGGCGGGTCACCCTCATCGGCTCCACTGATATTGGAGCCGATAAGGGTTACCGGCTCAGACTCTTCCCCTCGGGCGAAGTCCTTATCGGCACCGAGGGAAATTTCCTTGAAACCTTCCTCGGAGCCGATAATTGTTGAGTCCATTCGGAGCCGGTCCCCGAGCCCTTCGGAGCCGATGGAGAAATCGGTTCGGGCCCGTTCGGTATCCTCTAGATCATCCAAGATGTCAGATTCGGACATCGACAGGGTGCTCCTTCGACTCTTCCAGTCTCCGGTGTTCCAAAAGCTAGTTTCGGCTCCAGCCCATTTGGCTTCGGAGCCGATGGTCCACTCCCCTTCTGTGGTTCCTCCTCCAACAGCTTCGGGCCCGACCCTTGCTCCAACTCCGGCTCTTGGGTCGGAGTTCAGTACACGGACTTCTTCCTTCGGCCCTGGGGGGGAGGCTTCGGGATTGATGCTCTCGGTCCCAAGTCTCCCTCTTGGTGCGTCGGCGGCGGGAGTGCCGTCCACTGTCGTGACCACGGAGGTGGGACCCTCCCAGGATTCTGGTGGCCCCGCCTTCAGGGCTATGAGGAGTGCTTTAGCCAAATCTTCCTTGGCTACCTCCACGGTTTCCCCAGCTACTTCCCTGCATACGGAGACTGGGTCGTTGGCAGTCCCCCTGTCTTTAGACAGCGGAGCCCCCGGGCCTCAGGTTACCCCCGCTGGGGTTTCTCCCCCTCCTGGAGGTCCTCCTGAAGCCTCTTCGGAAGAACCTCCCAGGAAAAGATCGTGCAAGAGGAAGCACGTTGACTCCCCTGATGAGTCTCTGACATCCGACACTGATCTCGATGATGCAGAGGGGTCCCCTAAGTCGTCCTCGGATGATGTCTCCTTTGCAGACATCCTGGAAGCCCTAAAACAACGAGGCGGCTGGCAGTCCAAACCTCCCTCTGCTGATGAGTCGGTGTTCCTGAAGGCCTTCGGGGCTCAGCCCTCCGCCTCCTGGGTGTCTCCGCCCTTCGACGAGCTCTTGGATTTGATCTGTCGAAGGGCGTGGGAACACCCAGACTCTGTGGAACCGGTGCCTGCTTGTCCGAACAAATTTCTCTCGGTGCCCCCTGATAGAGAGTTCCTAACAAAAGGTGTGGCTGTAGATGCTTTGGTGGTGGCATCTGCTACCCAGCAAGATGTAGCAGTGGCTTCTACGTCCGTCCATCCTCCTAATAAGTCTAGGAGCATGGATCGGTACGGAAAGCGCACCCTCAGTTCAGCGGCCTTTACACTGAGGTCCTTGAACTACCTTACGCACTTTACCAGATTTCAGAGGGATCTGATTAAGGAGCTATCCGATACCCTCTTGGGTAACCTGCCTGAGGAGCTGGCCCAGACGGTTGGCTCTCAGCTGGCTACAATGTCGTCCATTTCGAACTCGTCCATGAGGCTCATTTCTTATGCGGCCGAAGGGGCGAGTAGAGCGGCGGGTACAGGCATTGCTCTACGGAGACAAGCCTGGCTCCGTCTGTGTCATTTCGTGGAGGCCTTTAAGTCTTCATTTGCCGACGCCCCCTTTGATGGGTCCTCCCTGTTTGGACCCAAGGTAAAGGACACACTAACCCGCTGTGAACAGGAGGGTAAGACTCTGACTGCAGGGCACGATTTTCCACTCCCTTTCGGCCTTATCCCAAGGCTAAAAGAGGAGGGAAAATGTGGTTCTGTAGATCTCAGAAGCCTTACCCCTCTCAGCAGGAGGGTTCCCCTACCAGAGGCAGAGGAGGGGGAAATTCATCCGGAAGACGCCGTCCCAGAGGCGGCAGAGGCCCTCGCAACACTGGAGACCGCGAGTCCTTTCGTGGCTCTTCAGCCTTTCATAGTCCCTGAGGGATTGCCCGGCTGTGCTGCTCCGGAGCCAGTCGGGGGTCGTTTCTCAAAGCACCTGAAGGCCTGGGAAGGGATCACTCAGGACCGATGGGTGCTTCGGATTATCGCCGGAGGTTACTCCATCCCATTCTCTCACCCCCCCCCCCCAGTCCAAAAAAATCCCGGACCCGCCACCCAGTCAACGGGATACCGCAGCCTCAGAAGTTTCAAAGCTGCTGCAAAAAGGAGTCATCCAACCGGTCCCCGCACCCCAGATTGGATTAGGGACTTACTCAAGATTCTTTTTGGTGCCAAAAAAGACCGGGGACTTGAGGCCCATTTTGGACCTCAGCATCCTAAACCGTTCAGTCAGAAAGTCCAAGTTCCGAATGGTCACTCTACAAACCATTCTCCCATTGCTGGAGAAAGGTGTTTGGATGTGCTCCATAGATCTCAAGGACGCTTATTATCATATCATGGTACATCAAGCATCCAGGAGACATCTGCGCTTCAGCCTAGGAGGCAGTCATTTTCAGTTCCGTGTGCTGCCCTTTGGTCTCACCACAGCCCTCAGGGTGTTCACCAAGTGCTTGGCAGTCGTGACTGCTCACCTGAGAAGTCTAGGATTCCAGGTGTTTCCGTATCTAGACGACTGGCTCCTAACTGCCACCTCCAAGCATCTACTTCTGCGGAGCCTACAAGCCACTATATCACTGGGCAATTCCCTTGGAATCACCTTCAATTGGCCAAAGTCTGTGTTGCTGCCATCTCAACGAATAAGATTCATAGGGGTAGAGATGGACTCAAACCAAATGCGGGTCTATCTACCTACAGACAGAATTCAAACCATACAGAATCAAGTTCGAGCCTTACTTCCCAGGTCCAAAGCCCCAGCCAGAATGGTCCTGCAGCTATTGGGATCCATGTCTGCCACGGTTCTTCTAGTCCCCTTGGCAAGGTTGCACATGAGAATCCTCCAGTGGCTTCTTTCAGCTCAGTGGTCCTTTCAGGAACTCCCTCTCAGTCACCTCATATGGATCACGGAATCTTGCAAACGGGACCTTCGCTGGTGGCTAGTGCCTCCAATTTGGATCAGGGGCGACCCTTTGTTCTACCTCCTCCGGCCACTTTGACCACGGACGCCTCCCAGATGGGGTGAGAAGGGGCTTTCCCTGGGCAGGTCTGTCCAAGGCGAATGGCGACCGGAAGGGACTCTTCTTCATATCAACATCCTAGAAATGAGGGCAGTACTCCTGTCCCTTCAAGCCCTTCACGATTATCTCCCTCAGGGCGTAATTGCTGTTCACTCAGACAACATGTCAGTTGTCTGGTACCTGAACAAACAGGGAGGGACCAGATCCTATCCTCTTTGCAGAGAAGCCATGAGAGTTTGGGAATGGGCAGTCTCGACCAAACGCTTCCTAGTGGCTACTCACATACCGGGCAAGTCCAATGTCATAGCCGACAGATTGAGCAGAACCATCCTCTCTCCTCACGAATGGTCTCTGAATATGACAGTTGCAAGTCAGATTTTCAGCGAATGGGGAGTTCCGTGTTGCGACCTCTTCGCGACTCCTCTGAATGCGAAGTGCAAAGAATTCTTCTCCCTAACCCCGGCTCCGGGGAAGAGCCCCATGGACGCATTTAGTCCATCCTTGGCCCACCGGCTTGCTTTATGCCTTCCCTCCAGTTCCTCTCCTCCCCAGGGTGATTCAAAAGGCATCTCTCTTGGGGAGCAAAATGATCTTAATTGCTCCTTACTGGCCTCGTCAAGTGTGGTTCTCCTATCTTCGAAAACATGCTCGGGAAGGTCCATGGTTCCTGGACCAGGTCCCAGACCTACTGGTTCATCAGTTGGGACTATTCCACCAGTCCCTACACGCCTTAAAATTGATGGCTTGGCTCCTCCTCTTCTGACGATAGTCAGGAGTCATACATTGGATCCAGATGTTGTGCACATATTATCTTCGGCCCATAAGTCTGCTACAAAGAAACTGTATTCTAGCAAATGGAAAAGGTTTGCTATTTGGGCTCAACTCCGAGGCCTGGACCCCATTTCTATTCCCGTGGCAGAAGTACTAAAATTTCTGACCTGTCTTTTCAATCAAGGCTCTTCAGTTTCTACCATCAAAGTACAATTGGCAGCAATTTCTAATTTTCACGAATCCATAGACCCACCTTTAATGAGCAACAGATTGTGTAAGACCTTCTTGAAAGGTGCTGCTCTATTAAGACCTCCGATTTCTCATCCTGCACCTCCATGGGATCTCGATATACTGTTACGCGCCTTGACTTCTTTCCCCTTTGAACCGGCAGCTACATGTGATCTAAAGTTTCTATCATGGAAGACAGCTTTTCTGGTGGCGATTACTTCTGCCAGAAGAGTTTCAGAGCTTCAAGCTTTGTCAGTGAAACCCCGTACTTGGTTTTCATAAAGACAGAGTATCCCTCAGACCAAATCCTTCCTTTGTTCCTAAAGTTTGTTCTACTTTCTGCTTACAACAATCGTTAGAGCTTCCAGTTTTTTCCCAAAATACTCTAACAAAGCAGAGTTCATATTCCACACACTAGATGTCCACAGACAGTTACGTTTTTATTTAGACAGGACCAAACAAACAAGGAAAACAGATCAGTTGTTTGTATCCTTTGCAGATAACAAATTGGGCAACGCTGTCACAAAGGTCACTATTGCCAAATGGATCAGGGACTGTATTACTCAAGCTTATATTTATTCTAACAAAGAGCTTACCACCTTTGTCAAGGCTCATTCTACAAGGGCTATGGCTACTTCGGTAGCATTTCATTCTAAGCTTGCTATTAGTGACATTTGTGCTGCGGCTACATGGTCTTCCCCGCACACCTTCATTTCCCACTACAAATTAGATGTGGCATCTAGAGGACGAGCTTCATTTGGTTTCACAGTGCTCAGGAGTGTTTTCCAATGAGCCACCCGGGATTTAGGTGCTAGGGACGCTGTCCCATCAGTTCAGAATGTAGGCGAGATAGGATCACATAACATCTTTTAGTTATGTACTCACCATAACTTCAGATGTTTGGGATCCATCTCGCCACATTCTAATAACCCACCCTTCTTCCCCCTTCCTTGGAGATCAGAGGATATCAGAAGGTCCGAATCCTGTTGTTTCATCTTGAAACATCTAACAATGTTATTTAACCAAGTTGTGCATGTGTGCATGAATGCGGACAAACAAGATCTGGGGGATTAGTGGTGGTGCATCCTGGGATAAAGATAGCTCAGCCAATTAGAGGCCTCGCTCTATAGCATAAGCGTGCCGAGTCGGAGCCGAGGGATCGGCTCCGAACCCATCAGTTCAGAATGTAGGCGAGATGGATCCCAAACATCTGAAGTTATGGTGAGTACATAACTAAAAGTTATAGAAAAAGGGGGATGGCAGGTGGGTAACCTGGACTGCAACAGTGAATACACTCGAACATCTACATTTATAGTAAGTGTACACAACTGTACTATGTTCTTCGTGTTTCACTTTTACAGTCATTACATTTGGGTAGAATCCCAAAGCTATGGATGGGAGGATGGAACTAAGTAGCATTAGGGGCGGCTATAAGGCCCTGCAGAACTGCAGTGGCAAAGCCTGCCCTGGACTTAGAGAAGAGAGGCAAATTATAATACTTTGTAAAAGTATGAAAGGAGCTCCAAGTAGCAGCTTCTAGAATGTCTTTGGTTGGAACTCCTCTGAGAAAGGCTATTGAGGTAGAGGCAGCCCTGGTGGAATGTGACCTGATTCCCTTGGGCACTGGTTTATCATGATGCAAGTAGCAGAAACTAATGCAGTGGCTTATCCACTTAGAAATAGTCTGCTTTGATATAGCCTTCCCCTCTGATCCTGCAGCAAATGCCACCAGTAGTTTCTCAGATTTTCTTAGAGATTTGGTCCTGTTTAAGTAGAATCTTAGTTGTCTGTGTACGTCCAATGAATGCAGAATACGCTCGCCCTTGTTCTGCGGATTTGGGTAAAATGTTGGCAGGCGAATAGTTTGATTAAGAGCCACACTGGCTACCACCTTGGGCACAAAGGAGGGATTGGTCCTGAGGGACACCCTGTCCAGGTAAAATGCAATAAAAAGCTCCACAGCCATGAGGGCCTGTAGTTCTGAAACTCTTCTTGCTGAAGTGATTGCCAAAAGGTAAGCTGTTTTCCAAGATAAAAACTTTATATCCGCAGTAGCTGCTGGTTCAAAAGGAGACAGGGTGAGATTTTCCAGCACAAAATTGAGGTCCCATGCAGGAGTTAGTTATTTTCTGAGAGGCCTTAAAATTTTGGCCTCTCTAAGATACTGTTTTAGCAGAGGATGAGAAAAGTTGGGAGGCTCCGTGTTGTAATGAGCCGAGATGGCAGAAGCATGGATTTTTATTGAAGAAAAATATAGGCCCTTGTCAAGCATCTCAGTCAAGTATTGTAAAATCTGAGGAATATTTGGTTTTGCTGTGTCCGTTCCTTGTACTTGGTTCCAAGCACAGAAACTCTTCCATTTATCAGCATAAGATTTTCTAGTACTAGTCCTTCTGGCTTCCAAAATGACATCCACCACAGATTTACTGAGCGGTGTTGTTTGAATAATTACATGATCAGCCATGCTGCCAGGTTCAGAGTTTGGAGCTGAGTGTGCAGAATTTGATTGCTCTGCTGAGACAGTAGATGAGGTGTTTGAGGCAGGTACCAAGGAGGGAGTTGAGACATATTCCTTAGAATTGGGTACCAATGCTGATGAGGCCAGTCCGGGGCAATTAGGATCATTTTTGTTTTTTCCTGTCTGACCTCTAGTAAGACCTTGGGGAGAAGAGGCAGAGGAGGAAAGGCATAGACTGATAGGTTTTTCCAGCTGAAGGATAGGGCATCCACTTTCCATGTGGGAACCCCTGATCAAGGTAATTAAGTCCTCAGCCATTTTGATCATCCGTTTTTTAGGCATAGGGGGCCTGAGCACATGGCTCATGCATTGTTTTTTTAGACTTAGAAGTTGTTTTTGTTTTTGAAGCTGGCGTTGGTTTTATATAGAAATGTTGAGGCCTGAAAACACCCACAGAAGCTGGTGTCTGCTCAGTGGCTTCGGACCCATCTGAGGGAGAGACATCCACGGGTACAATACTCTGAGAATCTCGCGGCATACCGGACTCCGCATGGGTCTTGGTAGAGGCCTGCGACTCAAAAGTAGCGGGTATCAGGGGCTGCGAAAGTGCCTCACTGAGTACCGGCAAACCGGCGACTGGCTTAGGAGAAGCTTCGTCATTGGTTTTGGACCTCGATGGTCTGTCTCTGTCTGTCTTTTTCTTTGCATTTTTTGTGAACTCCGGTAGTTAGATTGCTATCCGACGACATTTCAGGGTAATTAAATCTGGATCCAAAATATTTTGAAGCAAAAATATACAGACGCTTAATAGTGCGTTGGTTAAATCTAGCACAAAACCGACAGCAAGGCACGTTATGAATTGGGCCTAGGCAAGGAATACAGTACAAATGAAAATCCTTATGAGGTATTTGCTTCCCACAAGTAATGCAATTATTAACTTTTACTGACATTGGTAAGGAGCAAGAAAAAGTTTCCCCAACGGGGTACTTAGCTTTAATTGAAGACTTCGCTTCTGAAACTCGGATGCGAAAATTTCAGGAGTCGGCCAACGGGCACTTGCGAACTACTTCTGCTTCGGGCACTGCGTGGCAAGAAAGACTGAATAAAATGGCGTCGGCTGCATGTTTTATACCCCTGACGTCATGGAAGAGGAGACAGCAACCGACGCAGGACCCAAGACTTTGATATTCAGGCCGACTGAGGGCAACCTGCCAGCAGATTACCCAAATGTAATGACTGCAACAGTGAAACATGAAGAACATCTAGGCATTACTATAAATGCAGGAAAATCTGCCTTGTTGCCATCACAATGTATTACCTTTATTGGTGCAGATTTAAATACAAACGACATGTTGGCGAAGCTTCCTCAAGAAAGGATACAAACGTTACGCAGTCAAGTGCTTACCTTACTCAACAACAAAAAGGTACATGCAAGATTTGCCCTCAAAGTCCTAGGCTCTATGACAGCGACGATAACACTATTTCCCCTGGCACAACTTCACTTGCAAATATTGCAGTGGCTACTCTTCGCTCAATGGTCCATACAGGAGTTACCCATGTCTCACGAGATCTTCATAACATACGCCTGCAAGAAGGACCTACTTTGGTGGGTTCAGTCCACTCAGGTAACAATGGGCAGACCATTTGTACTTCCCCAACCTGTCGCTACAGTAACCATGGACGCATCCCAGACAGGGTGGGAGGGGCATTATTTTGGACAGATCATCACAGTACCATCTACACATCAATGTCCTAGAGATGAGGGTGGTACTTCTGGCATTGCAAGCATTTCAGAACTCTCTTCCCACGAAGGGCTATTGCAATTCAGACAGACAATATGTCGGCGGTATGGTACATCAACAAAGGGGGGAACCAGATCCAACCCCCTATTTTGAGAGGCTCAGAGAGTTTGGCAATGGGCAATATCTTCTCTACACTTTGACAGCAACACACTCTCAGGGAAATCCAACGTTATATCAGACAGGCTAAGCAGAGCGATTCTCATGCCACATGAGTGGTCCCTCAATCAGGAAGTTGCGAATCGAATTTTTTGCAAATGGGGCCAGCCTTGCTGCGACCTTTTTGCCACTCCCTTCAATACCAAATGCAGCAACTACTTTGCCCTAATCTGCCCTCCTGGAGAGTCACTGAGGGATGCACTTGTTCACAACTGGCCCCTTGGACTTCTTTATGCCTTTCTCCCTTTACTCTGGATTCCAAAGGTTATCCAGAAAGCAAAGTTGTTGAGTTGCAGGTTAATTCTTATTGAGCCATACTGGCCTCATCAGATTTGGTTCCCCTTTCTTTGGCCCCACCTTCACGAGGACCCATGGATCCTGGACCCAGTGCCGGATCTTCTGACGCATCAGTCAGGAACGTCCCACCCTACCCTCCACAGCCTCAAGCTGACAGCTTGGCTTCTCCATTTCCGATTGTAGCCAGGATTCTGAAATTATCCCCTGCAGTTCGTCACATTCTAGTCTCCTAGCACAAGCAGACGACTAGGAAACTTTATGTAAGCAAATGGAAGAGGTTCTCTTGTTGGGCTAACAAAAACATATAGATCCCCTTACAGCATCTATAACTGCAATTTCTGACAGAAACTTTTAATCAAGGAGCAGCGTCAGCTACTATTCGAGTTCAATTAGCTTCTATTTCTAATTATCATGTGGGAGACTTTGTGTCTCTAGTGTAATGTCCCATAGACTATGCAAAGCTTACCTCAAGGGTACTTTTCTGATAAGACCACCCTTCAGAGAACCACTATCTAGTATTATCATCTTTGATTCTGCCTCCTTTCGATCCAGCATCATCTTGTTCACTAAAGTTTTTATCTTGGAAAACACTTCCTGACAGCAATTACTTCAGCCAGGAGAGTATCAGAGTTGCAAGCCTTGTCTATCCATTCCTCCCTATTTGATCTTCCACAAAGATAAAAGTCTCCCTGAGAACAAATCTTTCCTTCTTACCGAAAGTTTGTTCTCAAGCAAATTTAAATCAAAATACAGAATTACCAGTGTTTTTTCCTAACTATGGCAGCAAGGCAGAGTATAAGCTCCACCAACTCGATGTGCAGAGACAGTTGCGTTTTTACTTGCATGGGACCAAAGAACTCAGAAAGTCAGACCAATTGTTTGTCTCCTACTCAGGAAATAAAAAAGGTTTGGCAATCTCAAAAATTACCTTGTCTAAATGGCTTACTGAGACCATCACCTATGTCTATGATTCCCACAATAAAGAACCGCCAGGAAAAGTTAAAGGGCATTCAACTAGAGCGGTATCTACATCTATTGCCTTTCAATCCAGATTTCCATTGGATTCAATTTGTGCTGTCGCTACATGGGTTAACCCTCATACCTTTACTACTCATTACAAAGTACTGTCCTGAAGAGTTTATTCCCTTGAGCCACCCAAAAAAAAGGTGCTTTGGACTCTGTCCCAACCAGCAAGAATGAAGGCGAGATGGGACAGCATAACATAAAGAAGTTATGTACTCACCATAACGTTCCATGTTTGTTGTCCAGTATCTCGTCTTCAGTCTTGCGTCCCTCCCAGCCATCCCCCTCCTGGAGGATTTAGAGTGAATTTCTCAAAAATTGGCAGATAAGGTCTAATTCCCTCCTTGCCTTTTCTTGTTAACTTTATGACAATATGTTATCTTTTTGGATATTGAATATATCATAGGAACCTTTCTCCCTCAAATGAGATCTGAGGAACAGCCGCTAAGCACCATGGGATAGGACTTAGCCTCGAGCCAGTAGAAGTTCTCGAGTTGTGGTATACGGCCGAGTTGGAGCCAAGTTTCGGCTCCAAACCCAACCAGCAAGACTGAAGGTGAGATTCTGGACAACAAACATGGAACATTACGGTGAATACATAACTTCTTTTTTGGGGTTGCCGAAATGATAAAATATTTTATTTTAGGGTTTAAACTGCCAAACTGAGCACTACCGGCCTACATACATAATGGACGTAATACAGGATGAGTAACTGTGAATTATTGTTTTACATGTATTGCACTGAGAGGGATACTAGAGTTTTTCATTAAATTAACTTTATATATGGCTTACAGGAAGGATGGTTTTCTTATTTCAGGTATTTCACACTAAGTATTCATCAGTATCATTACAGTGCAATTTGAACCTATTGATTATACATCCTTATCATTAGCTTTAGTGACTGTTGTGGAGATAGTTACATATTGGACTGAATTTTTCTTTTCTATATATTACTGCAAATCACCTGCACTTCACTTTCTAACTCAGCCCTCATATCTCAAACTTGGTTATTCATTTTTGCAACTATGAGTACATCATCATATCTAAGTCACTGAATGTTCTTGATAAAACCTATTTGTGACTTTTACTCATGTTTATCTGTTTGAGGATGACAAATAGTCTGTATGTCTATAGAACAATAATGCACTACAGAAACAGTATATCTTACTACCATAAATGATAACATTCAGATATAAAATCAGAGCATTCATGAAATAGAATAGTGCAGAATTAGAAATGAAAAAGGGACAATCCAAGAGCTACACCAACAGGCACAGAGCAAAAGGCAAGTGAAAGGTTAAAGAAGCATGCATCCATAACTGCAGGACAGTAAATTATATATTACAACACAAAACATTAACCTCGTTCATTACTCATCCTTCAGCTATCTCAAGGTCTGCATGGTAATTAATATTTCAAACTAACACCATGCTGACTGTCCATAAATAACAGGCTAGTTAAGGACCAAAGGTCATAAATCACCATCTCTGTCACTAAGCTCATGTTTCCTACAGAGCCTAAATAATCCAGTGTGAAGAGAATATGAATGTATGTGCCTTCCCTAAGTGGCAAACATGAAAGCACAATATACAGTCTACATAACAGATAGTGAAACCTTTGAAAATGTTACTTACAAAAAGTCATGATTCACAGACCAAAGGCTGAGGGTTTGAAACATAACGAAACCATGGTGAAGACTGAAAAGTATTTATAATACATGTTCCCACCTTGGAATATAGAGTTATA
The DNA here is from genome assembly GCF_019279795.1 of Protopterus annectens. Taxonomy (NCBI): domain Eukaryota; kingdom Metazoa; phylum Chordata; order Ceratodontiformes; family Protopteridae; genus Protopterus; species Protopterus annectens. The sequence goes on along the minus strand of NC_056747.1, from coordinate 221,523,536 downwards.
ATTAAGCAGATAACATTTATAAAATATAAAATCAGTCATTCTTGGCAATGAGAATAAACTACAGCATTAATGTGCATGTTATGTTTGTTTCTAAACAGTTTACTTACCTTTTTGTACTAGTTTAACTATACTTACAGGAGAACAGAGTTTTTTGGGTGTTCTCTTTCACGTAAAAATAAACTGTTAGGTTAGAATGACATAATAGTAAACTCTTGTTAAATTATCAGTGAAAATCTTAAAATTCCTACTTAATCACAATGTGATCCTCTGCAGTACAAATGAGCACTACAGAAGTGACATTATACTTGGACAGGGTTTGAAAAATTCTATTTGATACATTCATAACAAGATGCTGCAAAAGTATCTGCTGTAAGATATAGACGTTAAAGCATAATATTAGCTTTCATTTGGGACTCTAACCCAAGATCTTGAACATACAGTAATTGCATCTGTAGTGCTATACAAACAAGAGTCTTAGGACAGATAGGTGTTCAGTTTTCCCTTAAGAACTTTATCCTTACAGCTTGAAAACCCCAGTATGGTGATTAAAGTCAAATTATATATATATATATATATATATATATATATATATATATATATACACACATGTACACACACACACCAAAATAATACAGAAAAAGACGTTAAATTACACACACACACACACCAAAAAAATATAGAGAAAGGCATCTGCTTAGGCACTGTAAGAATCATAGAAGTGAAAGGATAATATTTCTCATTTGGGACCCAAACCCAAGACCTCTGTCTGTCAAGAGGCTTTTGTTCATCCAGTGGCAGTGACACCAACACAGTATACTGGACATCTTTCTTTTCAGTATGAAATGTAAGCTAATATTATAACTTTACTTCTGTGATTCCAGCAGTTACTAAGCAGAGGGCTTTTTCTATATTGAGTGTGTAGATGTAATTTTTTTCTACTTGTTAATTTACACCAAGGGCCAAAACAGAGGGCTTCCACTTTAGTGCATGTGCTTGTATTTTTTTTCTTAACATTTAGCCACAACTGCTTATAATTTACACAAAAGGGCCTAAGCAGAGGGATTTCTCATACGTGTGTGTGTATAATTTTTCTTAAAATAGGAGTCATAACTGCTTATGATTTACTAGGAAAACCATAGTCCATTAAGGTGAGAAAGAGAAAAAAAAAATCTCACCTTTAATGGGCTGTGGGTTTCCTAGTTTGTCTTTCACCTGGGGATTTGGTTCTTGCTTACGATTTACACAAATGATATAGCAATATTTTAGATGCACAAACAAGACATTTACAGATCTAAAGTTTGGAATTTTAGTGAATCAGTCTTACAATATTAAAGATTATTTGAAGCCTTATATATGGGTATTGGTGTCATTTATCAGACTAAGTTGATTTTCACAATTGTAGGAGCAGAATCTGTTAGTTATGTTGCACAAAGCAAAGCTACAGCTTAGTCTTGTGACAGCAAAAAGAAAAAAAAAACATACTCTGTTTCTGTAGGCCAATTTTGCTTCTTAATGTTGTGCTGCATGGGCCTAGATATTTCTGGAAATGGCAACTAAACCTTGTAACACAATGACTCTCTCGCAAACCAAAATAAGGAATTGTCCTAATAAGTGTGAAGGAAAAAGTGGTGAAAAACAAAAATCAGGAATTAATGTGTGGTAAAGTGTCAATACCATGCTGCATTAAGGCAAGATAGAGAGGATTATGATCAGGTCACTGATCATAACACGTGTATTATGTGTTCGATACATGGATGCCAAGAAATTCACCTCAACATCGAATCTTGTCATCCATGCCAAGAATACATAACAAGGGGTTATGATCGGTGAGATGATCATAATTCTTCATAGTGCATGGAGCTTTATCTGCACCATGTGTGACTAGTTAAAGGGGAAAAAACAAGAAGTTAGGTACTCACCATAACGTTCGATGTATGTAGTCCATCTCGCCTCACATTCTTACCCGTGGATTCGGAGCCGAACCTCGGCTCCAACTCGGCCATACTCTAGCTCAAAGTCTTTCAATTGGCTGAGCTAAGACGGTATCCCATGTGCACTGCTCCCTTTCCCCAGATCTTGTATGTTGCGAGCTAATCATTCACTCCCCCACATACAACAACATATAGAGAAGGAAGAACATACCAACCAGAAAGGAATTTGAAACCATACCTAACCCCTAGGTCCTCCAGGATGGGGGAAGGAGGGGGGGGGTAAGTAAGAATGTGAGGCGAGATGAACTGCATACATCGAACGTTATGGTGAATACATAACTACTTGATGTTATGTAGTCCAATCTCGCCTACATTCTTACCAGTGGGACAGCGTCCCCAGCACCCGAATCCTGGGAGGCACAGTGGAAAATACTCCCGAGCACTGTGGAACCAAAGGAAGACCTGCCTCTGGACACCAAATCTAACTTGTAGTGAGCAACAAAGGTGTGAGGAGATGCCCATGTAGCCGCAGCACAAATATCATCCATAGACAACCTGGCCTGAAAGGCTGTAGATGTAGACACAGATCGGGTAGAATGAGCCTTCACTCAAAATGGTAAATCCCTGCCACCTGAAGCATAAATGAATGAAATACAACTGGAAATCCATCTAGATAAGGTGACTTTGGAAATAGGAGACCCAATCCTGTTTTCTGAAAATGAGACAAACAACTGATCCGATTTTCTGAGATCCTTCATTCTATGTAAATAGAATTGTAATTGTCTGTGCACATCCAGCTGATGAAATCTAAATTCTGCCTTGTTCGAATACAGGTAGTGCAATGGATTGGTTTAGATTACCAACGGAAGCCACTTTCGGTAGAAAGGAAGGGTTTAGTCTGAGAGAAACCCTGTCCTTATGAAAAATCAAGTAAGGTGGTCTAACTGATAAGGCTTGAAGGTCCGAGACACGTCTGGCTGAAGTGATGGCTACTAAAAAGATTGTCTTCCAAGTCAAAAATTTTAAATCACAAGTGGCTGCAGGCTCAAAAGGGGGCGAAGTGAGACATTGTAGAACAAAATATAAGTCCCAAGGCATAACTGGTTCAAAACTTGGAGGACGAAAAAGCATAGTGCCTTTCAGAAACGCCTTACAAAGTCTATGTGCCACGAGACTAGGCTCATCAGCGACATGAAAAGTGGAAATAGCCGCCAACTGGACCTTAATAGTTTCGGCCGCTGATCCTTGGTTGAAAAGCATGGAGAGGAACTCCAGGAGTGAAGAAATTGGAGCTGGATAAGGATCAATTTGTCTTACATGCGCCCAAATGGAAAATCTCTTCCATTTGCTGGAATAGATTTTTCTGGTGGAAGACTTATGGGATGAAGACAGAATATGAACGACTTCCGGTGAAAAATGATGAAGCCTGACTAATGAAGGAAGTGGAGGAGCCAGGCTGTTAACCGGAGGGTCTGAAGAGAGGGATGGAGCTGCCCTGACATATGAATCAGCAAATCTGGTTGAGGGTCCAGAATCCAGGGAGTGTCCACTAGGTAAGGATGGAGAAAGGGGAACCAAATTTGACAAGGCCAGTGTGGCGCAATCAGAATCATTTTGCTTCCCAAAGATTGAGCTTTCTGAATAACCTTTGTCAGCAGAGGAACAGGAGGGAAGGCATACAGTAGACCGGAGGGCCAATCGTGAACTAGAACGTCCCTGGGTGACTCCCCTTGAGGGGGGAATAAGGGTGAAGTAGCTACTGCATTTGGTATTGAGGGGGCTGGCAAATAGGTCGCAGCAAGGCTGACCCCACCTGCAGAAAATCTGCTCTGCAACCTGATTGTTCAGGGACCACTCGTGACGCATCAGAATAGCTCTGCTCAGCCTGTCAGCAATCATATTGGACTTCCCCGGAATGTGCGTTGCTACAAGAAAATGTTGGGAAGCCACTGCCCACTGCCACATTGGCATGGCCTCTCTGCAAAGGGGTTACGACTTGGTTCATCCCTGTTCGTTTAGATACCATACCACCGACATATTGTCTGTGTGGATCGCAATTGTCCCGAGAGGAAGAACGCTCTGAAGTGCTTGCAATGCTAGTAGCACTGCTGTCATCTCCAGGACATTGATATGCAGATGCATTTCGTGTTCCTGCCATGTGCTTTGGACTGTCCTGCCTAGATAATGCCCCCCCCCCCTATCTGGGAGGTGTCCGTGGTCACTGTGGCAACCGGAGGGGACGGAACAAAGGGTTTTCCCGCATCGAGGTTGCTGGTGTGAAGCCACCAGTGCAGATCCTGCTTGCACCTGTCTGTGATTATTATGAGATGAGAAAGAGGAAGATGCTGCAGAGACCACTGGGCAAAGAGTAGCCATTGAAGGAGCCTCATGTGTAGCCTTGCCAAAGGAACCAGCATAATTGTAGCAGCCATCGTCCCCAACAATTTGAGGATCAATCTTGTCTTTACTCTTCTCAAAGGGAGTAACGCGTACACCTGCTGTTGTAAACTTTGAATCCTTTCTAGTGGTAAAAACGCCCTCATGAGCACTGTGTCTAACTCGGTGCCTATAAAGGTAACAGGCTGCAAGGGCAACAAGGCAGACTTTTCCCAATTTAGAGTGATGCCTAATTGTTGACACAGTTTGATTGTGGCGTCTCTGGTTTGTAGGAGTAGATGCCTGGTTGTGGCAGAAAGGAGCCAGTCGTCCAGGTACGGAAACACTTGGAATCCCTGATGTCGCAAGTGAGCCGTTACCACTGCCATGCATTTGAACACCCTGGGGGCTGTGGTGAGACCAAAGGGCAGGGCGCGAAATTGAAAATGACTGGCTTCCAGCCAGAAGCGTAGATGACTTCTGGATGCCCTGTCCATCTTTATATGGTAGTAAGCATCCTTGAGGTTGATGGAGCACATCCACACTTCTTTTCCCAACAATGGGAGAATAGATTGCAACGTGACCATTCGGAACTTGGACTTCTTCACTTGGGTGTTCAATCTGCTGAGGTCCAAAATGGGTCTCAGGTCCCCTGTCCTTTTCGGCACCAAAAAGAATCTGGAGTAAGTCCCTAATCCGATCTGGTCTGAGGGGACAGGCTGGATGGCTCCTTTTTCTAGCAGCTTTAAAACCTCTGAAGCTGCGGAATCCCTTTGATTGGGTGGTACGTCTGGGATTTTTTTGATCGGAGGGGGAGCTGAAGAGAAGGGAATGCGATATCCTCCGGAAACTATTTTTAATACCCTTTGGTCCTGAGTGATACTTTGCCAGGCCTCTGGGTATAGTGAAATGCGACCCCTGACTGGCTCTGGAAATGCACAGTCGGGCCTGCCATCAGGAGCGCTGGTACGGAGAACCACGAAAGGAATCACGGTCTCCCTGGTTACGCGGGCCTCCTCTGCCCCTAGGGCGGCATCTACCAGAATTACCACCCCCTCCCCTACCTCTGGAGGGGGGCTCACCTTGTGCGTCATGAAAAACCTCTGCGATTTTTTGAACCACATCTTCCCACCCCTCTAGGTCTTGGGATAAGGCCTAGAGGGTAGGGAAAAATGGACTCCCACAGCAGACAGAGTTTTTCCCTCTTGCTCACACCTAGTGAGAGTGTCCTTCACCTTGGTTCTGAATAAGGAGGAACCATCAAATGATGGCCTTCGCGAAATTACAGAGGCACATCCAGGAGTGTCTCCTAAGAGCAACTCCTGAACTTGCTGCCCTACCCGCTCCTTCGGCTGCGTAAGAGATCAGCCTCATGGAGGAGTTAGCAAAAGAGTTGAGGGTAGACATCTGAGCGTTGACCTTCTGAGCCACCACATCAGAAACGTTACCCTGTAGAGCATCTCCAAGCTCTTTCAGGAGATCTCTTTGGAGCAGTGTAAAATGAGATAAGTAATTCAGTGACCACAGAGTAAAGGCCGCTGAAGAAAACATACGCTTCCCGTACCGGTCCATGGCCCTAGACTCCTTGTTAGGAGGATGGACGGTAGACGAAGTCTCAGCCTGTTCCTTCTTGGTAGCCGCTGCCACCACCATGGCATCTACAGGAACTCCCTTGGATAGAAACTCTTTGTCAGAGGGGGCGGAAAAGAAGTTGTTGGGTCTCCTGGGGACTGGTTCCACAGAGTCAGGGGTTTCCTACACCCTTCGACAAACCAGATCTAAAAGCTCATCAAAGGGTGGAGACACCCAGGAGGCGGAGGTCTGAGCCCAAAAGGCCTTCGGGAACACCGACTCCTCCTTGGAGGGAGCTTTGGAGGGCCAGTCACCCCTCTGCTTCAAAATTTCCAGGATGTCAGAGAAAGAGACATCCTCAGAGGATGAGTTGGGGGACCCCTCCGATTCCTTGAGGTCGGTGTCTGACGTGAGGGATTCATCTTGGGAGTCAATGTGCTTCCTCTTGCACATTCTTTTTCAGGGTGGATCCTCAAGCAAAAACACTGAGGGGCCCTCAGAAATATGGGGACCACTCATGGGGGTATCCTGAGGCCTTGCGTCTCCGCTGTCGAAAGATAGAGGGCAATCAGAGACCCACATCGGAGCTGGTGGGGACAGAGTGTTAGTGCCGAATGATGTCGCTGAGGACCTGGCCAGTGTGCTCTGCATGGCCTCGAAAGCTGGTCCCCCCGGCTCCGACGATCGACCAGCCATGGAAGACCTTGGAGCAGAAGGGACAATGTCCAAAGCCGAAGCAGGGGTCAGGCTTCCCCATGCCGAAGCACCGAGAGGGAGGCTAGGAGCCGAAAAGTGACCCGAGGCCTCCCCCTCGGGTCCGACCAAGGAACCATGAGTCCTGGACCCCATGGACGGAGCTGACGGGGTCGGATCTGAAGCCGGAGCCGATAAGCCAGGATGGGCCATCAGAGCTGACCTAGGGACATCAGACGGCGCCGACCATTCCAGCTCAGAAAGCTGAGATTCGTTCGATCGGAGGAGGAATTATCGACGCTGGTTGGGTGACAGGCTCCGGAGCCGACTGGGCTGGAGACGAAAACAATTTTGCCAGTACCGGTGACTGGAGCAGTCTCTGCACCACGCTATCTACATCCACATCTGAAAGAGTCCTGCAGGACATAGAAAGTACAGTTTTGTACCTACCATAAATGTAGATGTTCGAGTGTTCACCCTGCTGCAGTCATCACACTTGGGTTATCTGTCGTCAGGCGGTCCCGCAGTCGGCCGGAATTCCAAAGTCTTGGTCCGGCGTAGGTTGCTGTCACCTCTTCCCTGACGTCAGTGCGCCAGGGGTATATATAATGCAACCGACGCCATTTTCTTCAGTTTTTCTTGCCCCAGATGTCAGGTGCCCCCAAAAAGTTGGTCAGAAATTAGTACGAAATGGAGTAACCTCTGCACAAACACAAAATCCCTTCAGCTATAAGCAAATACATCAGTAAGGTATGGAAGAGATTTAGCCAGTAGATCAGAGGGGATGGAGGGAGGGTAACCTGGACTGCAGCACGGTGAACACTCGAACATCTACATTTATGGTAGGTACAAAACTGTACTATGTTCATCGTGTTACCCTGCTGCAGTCATCACACTTGGGCTGAATCCCAAAGCTAAGGAAGGGGGGAGGTATCATAGAGGGTTAGTGGAGGCTATAAGGCCCTGCAGAACTGCAGTGGTGAAGCCCGCCCTGGTCTTAGAGTAAAGAGGTAAGTGATAGTGTTTGGTGAAGGTGTGTACTGAACTCCAAGTTGCAGCTTCTAAAATCTCCTTGGTTGGAACCCCCCCTGAGAAAGGCTGTAGAAGTAGCTGTAGCCCTGGTAGAGTGGGACCTAATGGTAGCAGGGACTGGTTTCCCATGATGGGTATAGCAGAAACGTATGAAATGACCTATCCATTTAGAAATGGTTTGTTTAGATATAGCCTTCCCTTGAGAAGCTGTAGCATAGGATACAAAGAGCTGGTCAGATTTTCTGAAAGCCTTAGTTTTGTCCAAGTAGTAACGAAGTTGCCTGTGAATGTCCAAGGAATGCAGGAGTCTCTCTCCTTTATTCTGTGGATTTGGGAAGAAGGTGGGTAAGTGGATACTTTGATTTAACTCATTCACTCCGAAGCAGCTCTGAAAAAGCTGCCTGCTTAATTCCGTTTCTCTCCTTTGTTCTGTGGATTTGGGAAGAAGGTGGGTAAGTGGATAGTTTGATTTAACTCATTCATTCCGAAGCAGCTCTGAAAAAGCTGCCTGCTTAATTCCACCATAGGAACAACGGTGCAGCCTGAGCTCATTTTCAGAAAATCCATTTCTAATACAATAAAGAAAACAAATGTTCATAACTCTAACTATAAGAGCTAGACTAAAAATGTAAACACGAAAGTTGTTCAGTAGATACTGACCTTTCCAACAGTGTAAATGTTGATAGTGCATATCAAAGTCATTATTAAATATTTGGCAAGGAATATTGATATTGTGCATATTTTTTACCTTTTTGGAAAAGCAAAGCACAATATCTTGGTCAATGTACCATGCAGACCCATGCAATTTGAATTTAGTTTGTTAGTATGAATGTCAGCTTTAAAATAACTTAACCATTACTGTGTGATGCTCCTTTCTTGAGATATGCACAGAAATATGATTAATATATTATTTCTCATAATTGATAAATAAACAAACCATAATATCTCCTTACCTGTAGCAGACAGAGCCTACATATCAGTGTAGAAGTTGTGCATCTGAATGTCAGCTTCAAAATGATGAATCATTTGTGTGAGCCCTATGCTCCCTTGCAAAGATATGGGCATAATAATGAGAAGTATCGGAAATATATAATTCTCATAATCATACAAGACAAAACAAATTGTGATATCTGTACATGTGTACAGAGCACAGACACATTTATTTTACCATGTTGTAAGGAGTAACACTGTCTTCAAAATGAGGTATTACTTGACACACTAACATGCTCCCTTGCAAAGTTATTTATCAAAATATGAAAACAATCATAATTTCCATAACCTAAGTCCGAAACAAACTTTGATAATTGCACGTGTACAACATACAGGCACCATTCTTTTGCCATGTTGGAACCATCAATACTGTCTTCAAAATGAGGTATTACTTAGCACACTCAGATGCTCCCTTGCAAAGTTATGTACCAAAATATGAAAAAAAATAATTTCCAAAACAAACTTTGATATTTGCAGATGAGTACAACATACAGGCACCATTCTTTTACCATGTTGGAACCATCAATACTGTCTTCAAAATGAGGTATTACTTAGCACATTCAGATGCTCCCTTGCAAAGTTATTTACCAAAATATGGAAAAAAAATCATAATTTCCATAACCTAAATCCAAAACAAGCTTTGATATCTGCATGTGTGCAACATATGGGCACAATTCTTTTACCATGTTAGAACTATCAATACTGTCTTCAAAATGAGGTATTACTTGGCACACTGACATGCTCCCTTGCAAAGTCATGTAACAAAATATGAAAAACATAATTTCCATAGTCTGAGTCCTAACAAAACTGAAATCTTTTTAATATGTACAGCATTCAGAAGCAGTCAAAATAGTATAACACTTGGATGTTACTGAGCCCCTCCTCCTACCACCTAATTTCCACCCATGACTGACAAAGCATGGAAACATTCCCAACTACTGAGTACTAGCAGAAGTACAGTAATACAAGCAGAAATGGCAACCCTATCTGGTTCATCAATGTAAGAATTAGTCACAAAAGTAATAATTCCAGTTATCGCATCTGACTATCACTCTGGTTACAATTAGACCCATCAGTTTTCCTCAATGCAGTATGTGCATATTGTTAACAGATAATAAATTATTCTTGAAAGCTTGATACATAAACAACAAATTATAATAACCATCACTGAAACCTGAGCTATAGATAACCTATACTTGATGCACTGTATCTGTATTACAATTTTCAGCAGTCTGACCATGTATGCACAAGCACTTCCCTGGTACACAAATGAATTATTTCCCCTACCAACATCTTTATTACTATGTGTTATACACATGTCCGTAAATGAAACAGTCACCCAAATGACTCCTTCAGGAAAATGTTGAGATATGCACAATCACCAAAATTATATATATATATATATATATATATATATATATATATATATATATATATATATATATGTGTGTGTGTGTGGGTGTGTGTGACCAATGTATATATGTGCAAGTACATTATGTATATATATATATATATATATATATATATATGTGTGTGTGTGTGTGTATATATATATATATATATATATATATGTGGGTGTGTGTGTGTGTATGTATATATATATATATATATATATATATATATATATACACACACACACACAAAGGAAAAAATCAGGGGTTTAGGAGGGTAAGCAGTTGATGAAGAATGAGGGGGGTTGCTTACAATGACTCCAAGTAGAGAAAAAACACAACCTGGCTTGTGCATTCATCAAAGTGATAACGACTTCTACTTATGTGAGTAACAGTTACAGTAGCTGAGACTTTTCCCAGAAAATTGATAATGACTAATTGCTGTATTCTAACTGCACATATTGCTAATGTGATAATGACCTTCCTTATATTACTGCCAAAGGTATGAATGCTGAAACACAGGTGATAATTGCTGCACATAACCTGTTGAGTAGGCATTCATTATATTACATTGTGCAGCTGTTATGTAACACAGACTCAGTAGCATCAGTAAGGAGAAGACCTGAGTAATTCAGTCAAATAGTGTAACACTTAGATACTACTGAGGCCTTCCTCCCACCTAAATTCCACACATGACTGACAAAACCAGGAGAAATGCACAAAAAATATGGTAGCTCCATGCTGTCAGTAGTCACCTAATCATAACCTTTATCTCACTCAGGCAGTATAATCACAAATAGAATAATACAAGCAGAAGTGATGTAACCCAATGTAATTTGCAGACCGACTTTCTATGTGTCCCCAGTAACCCCTCCAATTGTTTGCATTCTATATGCACGGGCAACAAAATGACACAAATTGGCCCAGTAGTCACTTCAGCAGTGAGACCATGTATGCACAAGCACTTCCCTGATACACATATACATTTCATTACTGCAGTGTTCTGCATGCACAGATAAAAGTGATAACTGCTGCACATAACCTGTTGAGTAGACATTCATTACATTCCTGGTGCAGGTGTAATGTAAGGCCGAGACATTACCACCAGAAGCCTACTCTCCCTTGCACAGTGAAACAAAGATAAAATGAGTGGGATGAATCCAAAACTGTAGCCTCATCCAACCTACTGTTTTCCCAGTATAAAAAGCAAAACATGCAAAACTGAAACATGACACACAGTCCATATGAATCTGTGACCTACTTAGGGCACATCTGGTGGGACAAAGGTTGAATTTTCAAAATTAGCAAGTAACCACTCCGTAGCAGAAGAACCCATTCTGTAGACTGTCCTACTATGCACAAGCACCAGAATGCAAGATTTCCATCGATAAACCCTTCAGCAGCCCTTACAAATACACGCAACAAAAACTGACATATCACCCCTATGACTCCTTCAGTAGTATGTCCAAGTATGCACAAGAACCAAAATGAAATATTCCCTGCAATGACCCCTTCAGTAGTATGTGCAAGTATACAAGTACCAAAACGAATCACTTACTGACCCCTTCCTCCAGCCTAAATTCCACACATGACTGACAAAGCCAGGAAAATTGCACAAAAAATATGGTAGCTCCATTCTGGCAGTAGTCAAGGATAACTTTTATCTCACTCATGAAACTACTGAGTATAATCACAAATAGAATAATACAAGCAGAAGTGATTTCTTGTCATTAATTACTTACTTTACTTTACATTAAACTATAAATTACTGACTGTTGTATCTGATGTCTTATATGCTGGTATATTGCACTGTATTTATATTTCTGTGCTGTATTCTAAGTAATGTAACCCCATGTAATTTGCAGACCTAATTTCTATATGTCCCCAACAACCCCTCCAGTTGTTTGCAATCTGTTACGCGCAAGCACCAAAATGACACAGTAAACTATTTTGGCCAGCAGTCACTTCAGCAGAGAGACCACGTATGCACAAGCACTTCCCTCATACACAATTATTTCTCCAAGCAACATCCTCATTAGTATGTCCAGGTCTACATGCACCATGAAACGTTTCCCCAAGCAAGCCTTCAGTAACATTTCCGAGTACGTGCAACCACCAGCATGAACACTTCACCCAAGCAACCCCTTCAACCCACCAACATAAGTTAATAGGTCTGTACTAGACTAATGGCCTTGGAGCCTTTGCAAGCCTAGCCCATAGGATTAGCCTGGCCAGGTGCATACTGAAGGAGGTACTGTAGTAAACGATGGGTCTGATAAGGGTAAGTACAGTATACCAATGAATTCCACGGATCAAGATGCCACACTACGTTATAAAAATTCTAGTTGAAAGCCATGTTACTGTACATATACTTCCCCAAATCCTAGACTACTGGATCTGTTGTTACAGGTGTGTTATCCATGAGGCAGTTTCCTGGGGTAACCAAACTTTCACAGGGTACTACAATGCATTTTGTGGCATTGATTTTTAAACCATGCCTATGGCACCTGTTATTTGTCTACATTAGCTCTTCCTAGAGGATATTAGCATCTTGAGGGGATTCTATGACTGCTCCCAGAAGTTGCCTTTTTGTTGAGGTTCTACCTGAGAGACAGCTTGCAATCACGAGTGCAACATATGGGTTTAGGCATAATCCTGAGATTTTTTTTTTAATGCCAGAGCGAGGTATTGTAACAAAAACCTTGGCCAGCTCAAGGTAAATAATATGCAGAGTTCTGCTCTAGTGTACTGCCTTGGTGAACTTCTCAAAGTCTACCAGACCAAGCAGGCATGATCTTCCCTTCACAAAACCGAACTGGGTTGGATCGAGTGTCTAAAGTTTTCCAATATCATTATTAATCATTTTTATGATTAGCCTTTTATGCAAAGCCATGGAAATTGCCAAAACATAATTTTTTGTTGCCAGCAGACTCAACAAGACCAAACACAAATATTCCTGACTTTCACTCTAACTTGTGATGCATGTTCATGCTGTATCCCAAATGACTGATCTAATACTATGATATCAAGTCTTGTATTTATGTTAGAAAATTCTATCTTTAAAAAAAAAACTGGCTCTTGTAATTTCCAGATTAGGCTCAAACATCACTCATAACTGGTGAGACAGTTTCACCATTCCTACATATTGTACATCCACATCAGACCTGAATTTGAGACACAGTCTGCCCCCTCTCCGGCAATTCAATGGAAGTGCTTTGCAGCATATCAAGAGAAGCATTCATGAAAACTCTTACAATACATTACTTTTACATATCACAAACATGACCCAGTAAAATATTCTGTACACGACGGGTTGCAAAAGACAAGGGGTATGCCTATCGACAGCAGCGCAAGATAAAGGCAGAACTGGGCAACACTAAGATAAAAGTGGTCATTAATACATCAAGGCCACAATTTCTGAAACAGTGGTGCGTCTCTTTACCTGCTTTCAAGTGCAAGCGAATCACATAACCATGAAAATATAAATGTCAATGCGCATGAAATCACAATCAGAACAGATAATGACAAGGCATGGCAGCACTTTTGAACAGCTTATTTTACACCACATCTGACCTATCCAGCAGAAGACTGAAACCACTGTAACCAGCTTCTCCTAAGAAAATATTGCCATTAAACACATACTACCATAACACAGTAGAGCTGCCGAAAGTTCATAATGCATTTAAATGCAAAATCAGTGCTGCAATCACCTATTACCGCTGCAACAAAACTGCCTTTTCAGTTTGCCATCGGAAACTACCTACTGACCTTTTCACCATACAATGGAAAAACTGAGTACCTGCTTTTCCTTACTGCATCTTGACTTAGTATGGAAAAATTCACTCGACTGAGGTTGTGTTTACTGGTCCAAAGTTTGATATGTCAGCAACTCGTTTATCCTCCACCAAAGCAATATGCATTTTAAAAGACCATAGGGTGCAGCTAAAGTACACATCCCCAAAACACTTAGACGAGGAGTCACCGAGCTTTAAGGCCTTACCTTGATGAGGAACACAGTTGTAACCGTTAATAAATTTTTGATGCGCAAGAAAAAAAAAATGTACATGGTTTACAGCTAAATGAGAAACAGCACAGTTAGCTTGAAGGTTTACAAGGATGTATTGAATACTTGCAATCACGCCAAGACACGAATAAGTAGGGCTTCTTACTAGATAGGGGAGAGCACCACTGACCTGTTTGCCTTAGGGCTCCGTTTCAACCCTGGCTGACCATAGACACAGTACTGGCGATTTATGTAAAATATGCAGTGTTACAGCTCTAGCTTTCTGCATCTCTGCTACAAATGTAATGAATACATCACAAAATATTTTAATGCATGTATCCGTAAACATTTTAGTAAGCGAACTTTCTGAATAAAGTCATACTGCTTGTACAACCGTTATAGCAAAAGTTATGCCTAGTAGCTAATGTAGACAGGATATCAATTCTGCCAGTCTATAACCGGACAACCACAGCATGAGAAAAACAAACGGACGGCAGCTGTATAATTAGACTATCTTATCATAATGAAGAATTGGGCAGGCTCGGAGGTGAAAAACCAATGACTCTCGGTTTCAGCTTTTTCTTTGGAGACCGTGACACTACCGGAACGGCACGATAAGCAAAGGAATGTAGAAGTAAAGTGCTCACAGTGCAGAAAAGCAAAGGGAATATCAACTCTAAGACCCTCTATTTATTTGGAAGGAACACAGTCGGGGGAGGGGGTGGAGGTGTTTAAATAGGTGACTCCGATTGGCTAACACTTGTTCCTTGATGAAATGCAACCTAAATTGGCTTGTTGTTGGGAGGAAAATACAGGGTGGTTTGCAAGCCGATTTTCTCAGTAAAGTTACACATGAACAACATGAAACTCCACTCTGAAACTTAAGTTGACAAGGTAACTGACAAAGTTCAGTTACTTTTTCAACTTAATTTTCACAAGCGGAGTTAGAATATGCAAGCAAAGTCACTAGCACTAGGAGAAGGCACTCGGGTGTAACCATATGCATTTCCTACCGTCTCACAGCATGCTCGGTGTTAAGCACAGAGGCGCCATGAGACGGTAGTCGGAGTTAATGAGTTAAAGCCACACTGGAAACCACCTTAGGCATAAAGGAAGGATTAGTTCGTAGAGAAACTCTGTCTTGATGAAAAATGAGGAAAGGTTCCACTGCCATTAGTGCCTGTAGCTCTGAGACTCTTCTAGCTGAAGTTATTGCTAGCAGCAGGGCAGTCTTCCATGATAGGAACTGAAGATCTGCAGAAAAAGCTGGTTCAAAGGGAGGTAACGTTAGTTTTTCCAGAACAAAATTGAGGTCCCATGTTGGTGTAGAAGCTCTCCTGGGTGGTCTAATGTTTTTTGCCCCTCTGAGGAACTGCCTTAGAAGAGGATGTGAAAATAAAGGTGGATCCGTGTTGTAGTGAGCTGAAATAGCTGAAGCATGGAATTTAATGGAGGAAAAAGGAAGTCCTTTGTGCAACATCTCAGCTAAATACTGTAGAATGTGAGACATGTGAGGCTGAATTGTGTCTTGGCCTTTAGCTTGGTTCCAGGCACAAAACCTTTTCCATTTGTCCGAATAAGCCTTCCTGGTGCTTGGCCTCCTGGCTTCCAGAATAACATCCAGAACTGCTTGGGAAAGAGGAGCTGATTGGATGTTTAGTAGATTTGCCATTCAGCCAGATTTAAAGTTTTGAGCTGGCTGTGTAGAATCTGATTGTTTTGTTGTGTGAGCAAATGGGGGGTTTGAGACAATATCCATGGTGGGCTGTGGGCCATATTTCTCAGTAGCGGGTACCAGTGCTGGCGTGGCCAGTCTGGGGCTATGAGAATCAGTCGTGGCCTCTCCTTTTTGACTTTCAGAAGGAACCTTTGTGAGGAGAGGCAATGGAGGGAAGGCATATACTGTCAGGTTTTTCCAACTGAAAGAGAGTGCGTCCACTTTCCAAGCTTGATGGTGAAATGTCCTTGTACAAAATTTTGTTAGTTGATAGTTTTGAGGACTGGCAAACAGGTCTATGTCTGGAAGGCCCCATTTTTGAGTTATCATTGCAAATATTTGTGGATCTAGTTTCCACTCGTGGGGATCCTTGATGTGTCTGCTGAGGTCGTCTGCCAATATGTTGTTCTGTCCTGGCAGGAATTGAGCTTGTAACTGAACTTGGTAAGCTAGAGCTGTGTTCCATAAGATCATTGCTTGCCTGCATAGAGGGTAGGAATGTGTACCCCCTTGCTTGTTTATGTACCACATTACTGTGGTATTGTCCGTCTTTATTGCAAGTTGTCCTGGATGTAATAGATCCTTGAAGGCTGTCAGAGCTTTCTGTACAGCTAGCATTTCTTTTTGATTTATGTGCAGATTTCTTTGATCTGCAGTCCATAGGCCTTGAATGCATTGCCCTGCCATGTGTGCCCCCAGGCGTAATCTGAAGAATCTGTTGTGATAGTTTGTCTGGCTGGAGGCAAGGTGAAAGGCTGACCCTTGTTGAGGTGACATGCCTGTGACCACCATAGAAATTCCTGTTGAAGGCAGGGAATGAGGGATATCATTGTGTCCAAGCTGTGGCTGTGTTGAGACCATACGCTTTTTAGGTACCACTGTAATTTCCTCATATGCAGCTTTGCAAATGGTATTATTAGTATGCAAGATGCCATGAAGCCCAAGGCCTGCAGAATTTTTCTTGCAGTTAATTGGGTCTTTGTTGCCATTGTCTTGAAATATTGAGTCAGTTGTAGTTGCTTGTCTGGCGTTAGATAAGCCTTCTGGGCCGTTGTATTCAAGCTGGCACCCAGGAATGTCATTTGTTGTGAGGGTACTAGATTTGACTTCTTTTCGTTTACTGTGTACCCCAGGCAGTTTAGTAGATGCTTTATAAAGGCCAGATGATGTAAGAGAATGTATTTGCTTTCTGCTTGGATGAGGCAGTTGTCCAGGTATGGATATATTTGAATTCCTCTTTGTCTGCAGTATGCAATTACTGGTGCCAGGCATTTTGTGAAGACTCTGGGCACAGTAGGTAAGCCAAAGGGCAGTGCAGAGAATTGATAATGGGTTGAACCTGCAATGAAACGGAGGTATCTTCTGCAACTTTGTGTGATAGGGACATGCAGGTATGCCTCCTTGAGGTCCAACGTTACTAGCCATGCTTCCTTGTCCAACATGGGAAGTAGCTGCTGTAGTGTTAGCATCTTGAATTTGGGTACTTGTAAGTAAGTGTTTAGAATTGAAAGGTCCAGAATTGGTCTCCAGGCATTGTCCTTTCTGGGAACTAGAAAGAGTCTTGAGTAAAATCCTTGGCCTTGCTCTCGAGTAGGTACCAGTTGAATGGCTCTCATGTCCATGAGAGCTGTAACTTGCTTTTGTGCCTCTGCCCATTGATTTTGTGGCAAGTTTGGCATTCCTCTTTTCATTAGCAAGGTGTGAAAGTGGAATCTGTATCCTCGTAAAATTATGTCTAGGACCCATTTGTCCTTTGTGACAGTGTGCCAGCTGTCTGCAAAAAGTGCTAGTTTTCCCCCCAAGGGGGCTGCCAAGAGAATACTGCTTGGCCAGATGAGGTGAAAGTCACTGAGTTTGCCTTCTGGTGGATTGAGACCTGTCTTCTCCTCCCTTCTGTGCTGTAGTGCCCCATTGTCGAGGTTTATACTGGGCTTGTGGTTGTCCTCTGCCCCTTGGGCGTCTGTATTTACCTCTCTGCGGTCTGTCAGTAGCTGGAAAGGACCAATTTTTTGTTGGCCAGTTTCTGCTGAAGCGAGGGGGTTGTACCTGTAGGAAATATTTGACTGTCTGCATAGATTTTGCCTTATCCTCCATTTTCTTTAAAACTTCTTCTGCTTTAACTCCAAAAAGAACATCCTGCTGTAAGGGAGCATCTAGTAGTTTTGCTTTAACATGATCAGGCAGAGTTTGTTCCTTTAACCAAGCATGCCTATGTATAACAGACCCAGTGACAGCTGCTCTGCAGGAGGCCTCCAGAGAATCAAACCCACATTGTAAGGTATGTTTGCCCACCTGCTCAGTGGCGTGCAACAGATCCTGTACTTCTTTCAATTCTGATTGTTGAGGGAGAGTGGCTATTCTTTGTTTTAACTGAGAGATTAGGAATTGCTGATACTTAAGCATGTGAAATTGGCAATTCAGTGCCCTCATAGCTAGTGTGGCAGAGGTGTAAACCTTATTCCCCCACCTGTCCAGTGCTCTGGAATCCCTCTCAGAAGGAACTGGGTTTTTAGCCATAGAAGCCTTAGTCCCCTTGGGACCCTGGGAAATAGTCTCTGGATCAGCTACAGGGCTTTTGTAAAGAAATTTGTGGGAATCAGGCACTCTATAGTATCTATCAGGCTTAGCCGGAGCAGGAGGGAGAGAGTCTGGGTTCAAACTGGATTCTAAGTAAACATCATCCACAATGTCCAAAAACTGGTGGGATGGCAAGTGGTCTGTGTTGGGGGAGTAAAAGAAACTCTCTGAGCCTTTTCTTTGAGTCAGAGTAGTCCTGTCCTTCCCAGTGAAAATGTTCCCTCATAGTGTGTAAAGTTTCCCCAAAGGAGTAGTCTTCAGGAGGAGAAGCTGAGGGAATAGAGTCCTCAGCATCAGAATCTTCATAAGGAGAGAAGGAGTAATCTTGGTCCTCAGAGGAGTCTGAAGAAATGGACACTTGTTCAGAGGATGCATAATCTTCCTCTTGTCTAGGCCTTTTGTCAGGAGGGGGCTGGGAACCCCTGATTAAAGAAATCAAATCTTCAGCCATTTTGAGCATCTGTTTCTTAGGCATGGGGCCTTGAACAGGAGACTGAAGTGCAGTCCTTTTTGATTTAGTAGGAGTCGTCTTAGAAAATGTTTTAATGGTGAGAATCGTCGGTCTGAAAACGCCTTCAGAAACCGATGGCATTTCTGTAGCACCGACGTCCTTTGTCGCAAAGTCGTCGGAAGGGCCTGAACTAAATGGCTGTGTTGGCCTGCTGCATTCTGCCAAAAATTCCGTAGCGGTCTCGGGTTCCAGATCTGCTGTAGTCAGGGGCTGCGTCAGAGCCTCACTGAGGACTGGAGAACCAGAGGCCTCGGAATCAGCCGAGGCCTCGGAATCTGGCTTAGGCCTGGGCTGTCTTGTCCTTATCCTTGCGTTTTTTTGTGCACGCCGGTAGTCAGTTGCTCTGACGGCATGGTGTAGTTAAATTTCCTACCGAAGTAGTGTCGTGCGAAATCAAAGCGTCTTTAATAGTACGTTTATTAAACCTAGCACGAAACTGACAAGTAGTGACATCGTGGTTTGGGCCTAGGCAAGGTATGCAATAAGAATGAAAATCCTTATGAGGTATTTGCTTCCCACAAGAAATACAATCGTTAACTTTTTCTGACATCGGTCTGAGGCAAGAAAAGTTTTCCCAATGGGGTACTTAGCTTTATAGAAGACTTCGGTCTGAAATTCGCATTTGAAAATCTCAGGAGTCGGCCGACCAGCACTTGCGAACTGCTTCTGCTTCGGGCACCGCACGGCAAGAAAGACTGAAGAAAATGGCATCGGTTGCATTATATATACCCCTGGCGCACTGACGTCAGGGAAGAGGCGACAGCAACCGACGCCGGACCAAGACTTTGGAATTCCGGCCGACTGCGGGACCGCCTGACGACAGGATAACCCAAGTGTGATGACTGCAGCAGGGTAACACGATGAACATGATAAGGAAAGAGATCTAGGTCTCCTCTCCGAACGAGACCTATGAGGAGGAGAGACCGGCCTAAAATTTGGAGACCGGCCCCGAGGGACTTGGAGCCGAAGCAGATTCAATCAATACACTAACTTCCTGCGGCTCTGAGGAAATGGAGCCGAGGATGCCACAGTAGATTTCACTACTTTCTACGGAGGCTCCGAGGATACAGATGGAGCCGGAGAACGCTTTTTAGCCTTAGAAGTTTTACTCTTAGAGGGAGAGGACTTGAAGCTAGAAGCCCTTCCCAAATCCTCCTTGAAGGAGGGTTTCAAAAGCCCTTTCAAAATTAGTTTGTTCTTCCTCTCCTGAAGAACACGCGGGCTAAATGCATAGCAAAAAGTACAAGATTCCTGGAGGTGAATAGTCCCCAGACAATAAACATAGTGTGTCCATCTGTGATAGACATCTTATAACCACATTTAGTACATTTCTTAAAGCCCGAGGGCTTATGCTCTTCCATAGCCTTAGACATAATGAGAGAAAACACCAACTGTTAATAACGATCAACCGTTAATATATAAAGTGCAGGAACTAAGCAAAACCAACAGACAAGTACAAAAGACCTCTAACTTAATCGGTCTCAACAAGAACACAAGGAAAAGACTAGGTCCTCTAACTTAAACGGTCTTAGCCTGAGGGATAGGTACCTACTAACAAACAACACAGAAGAAGGGGCGGACTAGGTCCTCTAACTGAAACGGGCCTAGCCCATAGGGGAAACAGTTAGCAGGACACCACAAAAGACAATAATACCAGAAAAAAGTTACACCAAATATTAGACCAGTACACACAGATATGAAAATAGCTTTTTTTTTTTTTGAAGCAAAAAACTGTCAATAAAGACAAAAGTGATACTTAGCCACAGCCAAGAGAGAGACCATGTCCGAACTATACGAGCGGCAAACGAGATCTGGGGAAAGGGAGCAGTGCAGTATGGGATACTATCTTAGCCCAGCCAATTGAAAGACTTCGAGCTATAGTATGGCCGAGTCGGAGCCGAGGTTCGGCTCCGAACCCACGGGTAAGAATGTAGGCGAGATTGGACTACATGACATACACTGTTTTCATGGCTTTCAAAGCCGTGAGCACTGTCAGAGAGGTACAGTCTGTTACATTTATACATACCGCTGTAGCTCTCAATATTAGATTTTCACAGGACATTCAGTTTGTAGTCTGTTCCTCATAAAATATGTGGATTTCAAACAAACCACTGAGGCTTGAAGTCACTAAATAATTATATATATTTGAGTTTCAGTGTTAGCCTTCTTCAGATTATGCAGGCAAAACACGTCTGTTATTCTATCAACTCTGTTAAATTTTTTTTTTTTTTTTTTTTTTACAGGAAGATAGGAACATGTTAAGGGTATGGACAGCAGAAAGAAACAAATGTTTTCTTCTGCCACTGTCATTTGCTAGTCAGTACATGCAGATACTTTTGTAGGGGATACTTAACATTTGTTAAAGTTGGGTCGTGTGCCATTCTGACACTTAACTGGCTTGTCTTTTTTCCGAATATCAGAGGATAACAGCACATTCTATGCACTGCATATAAATAAATGTTAATTCAGGGATAGGGGGATCAATGAAACTTTTTTCTTCTCTACTTCATTTTGAACTCATTTTTTAGACAATGCCACTTCTTTGATACTTATCAGATTTACTTTTCACTCTCTCCTTTTTGTACTAAAAACATGTTGGGAATACAGTCTAGCATGGGTTATTTAAGCATTGTTACAAAAAAAAAAACAAAACTTGCTGTTAATAAGATTAAAAACAGATCTGGGTTTTTGGCTCTGTATACCACTGCCTAACATTTCTGCCTTTTGTTGTTTCGATACTCTGTTCTCCCAGAGAAAATCCAAGTCATTACAGCATATTAGCTCATTAACCATAAGTCATAATGATGTATCCATTCTCCTTCAGGAACTTTCTTAGCTGTCCTGAGTCATTTTACAGAACAACAAACTTAACTTTCCACCTTTAACAGCATCTATAATCCTATGTAAACCAACTGTCAAGTCAGTTCTACTTGCTTTAACATTAAGGAGGATGCCTTATTAGCTAATAAGCAGAATGTTGTCTCCATCATCCAGGCTGTACTGCACACTCTAGGGGGATATATTTTCAGGTTTCCAAACAGGGGCAAAAGTATGAGACAATTATGCAGGACAGCCAAAAGTATGATGTTGACGCAAATACGTCAGTCATATAGAAGTAAGTAAATTTCCCCAAAAAAAAAAACTTGGGTATACATGAATAAATGATTGTTGAAGATTTGTTTATTAGCATCCAATATTCTCACATCCACAAAATCAAGAACAGGACATCAACAAAGAGTAAACAAAAATAAAAACATTGTTACTTGTGGAGACTAGAACCCCCATATGCAGGGAGGGCTTCACCCTTCACTTCCATATTTAATTATACTAATTCTGCAGATAGTGCAGTTTTAGGGTTAGTAAAATAACTGAATGCAGTAATCTTCACAACACCAAAAACAGTATAATGAGAGAGAATATATTTTTCATCTCTGCAGATGCTGTCAGCAAATTAGTATTTAACAAATAGAAATAGTACCAGTACAGCTATGTACAACAGTTCCAGTTTAAAGGCACAAGGTGGTGCAGTTATGTGAAAATAATCCTAGATCAGATGGACTTTTTGTGCTAGATTTAGTTTTTGTTTTTTTTTTGAGAAAAAGGATTGTGTAGACATAACTTCAATCAGCAAACAAAAGTATTTTGGTATTAAGTGTTTAACATAGAAACAGGAGAAAAGAGCAAAATGTATTACCACTTAATGTTTGGTAAGGTTTACACTAGATTAAAATCTCCAGTTTTGAATTACTATCTCAAAAAAGAAAAAAAAAAGAGAATACATTCTGCACTTAGTCATCAGTAACTTGCAGGAATGCATCAGAGACTTCTATTTAACCACTTAGCTACAGACTACACGTGTGACACATAAATTAACACCAGGTAGCCAGTATTAAATGAAACTAAATGTAGGCTTGAGTGTGCTCACATCAGTAAAACTACAAAGATATATATATACATGCTTGAACTACAAGCCCTCTGAGATACTTTCCTCCCCGTCCCCTCAACATTTTGTAACACAGCAAAGGACCACAAGCCTCAGTGTCATACCTCATTCATCAAATACCTCTCAACTGTACAGATTTTCGCCTCATAATTTTGGTGTGTCCTTCCTAAAATCTGTGCTTTTTTGGCAAATAGCTGAGGATTGAAGTCATTAAATAATGACAAACATTTGAGCTTGACTCCACATCTTTCAGAAAATTCATGCTAATGCAAAGCCTATTACTCTATCAGCTTTCTAAGTTTGTAAGAGCAATATTTAAAATCTGTCCCAATTTGTCTCCCCATCATTTTAGGCTTTGTCCAAATTTTTTGCTCTAAGAGGTTGAGAGGTATCACCATGCCTCTAAAATGAGATTAACTAACACTTCCTCTGTAAAGGCAGCTTGAACCTCTGCCATATCCTACATACATGTGCATATGTATGCGCACGCGCACACACACACTCTTCCATTCCACAAAGTATCTCATTAGACACTTTCCAGTCTTCTGAGCTTGATGGTGAGCATACAGATATCCCATGTTTACAAAACCACAGTCAAAAGTATCAATACATGTTGCATTAAACATACTATGTCACTGTCAGTTTCTCTATTTTAGTCAGAGATTTACCCTGGATAGGCAAATATTTCATCAGGCTTTAACCCTGGATTCTTTATTCATTCTTAGGGAGATATACAAAATATAAAGATTGATTACAGCTAGTGTCTTCAAAGCTTTTAAAAAGGTTAGCTACACTTTTCTTTTTAAGGTCCTTAGTAAATTTGGTTTACTTGATGTTTTTATAAATAGCATCAAAACACGTTACTGTTAATCCTGTCTGTTATAACCGTCTGTCTAAACTGATTGTAATTAAAAGTGTTACCCATACTTATTTAACCTGCATATTAAACCATTAATCTGTCATTATTCCAAATCCAGTATGCACATTGTTAATCAGTATCACTTTATCTTTTGTGACATTTGCTGATGATATTTTTATCTATTTTCAAAACCCCACAAATTACCTTCCTAGATTTTAAGGCGCTACATTTTCTAAATGTAAACCTAACTTGGAATATCCTGTTTCCCTTTTTGATACTTAAGCTGTGTTTAACCCTTCTCTGAAATTAAGATATCAACCAAAACTTAAAATATACAGGCATTACATTTTCTTAAAATAACTGCGGTGGTGGTGCTGTGGTAGCATTGTCGCCTCACAGATAGACGTCCTGTTCGATTCTCAGCTAGAGCGTCTTCTGTGTGGAGACATGCGTGAATGGGCATACCTTCGTTGAAGGCTGTGCGTCAGAGCTGGCAACTCGGCATGTAAAAATCTACTGCCAATCATTAGCGGACCGGAGTTCTGCTGTGGCGACCCCTAACTGAGAAAAGCCAAAAGACACAACAACATTATTTTCTCAAAATAACAAAGATTACATGTAAAGAATGTGTAAATCTGTTGGAATACTTCTTATCAAGATAGACAACCCAAATATTTCCTTAATTTCTAAAATTAATATAGGGAAGATAGTGATCTTTACTCATTTCTTGTTTATTAGTTCTTCTTGTCACAACGTTCCTTCCTAACCATGTTCTTCATATAATTCACTTTGAAATAAGTAATTCATCTGATGCACTAAACATATTAAAATCACTTCTGCTAAACTCACAGCACCTAAAGAATTTGGTGGTTTTAATTTTCCCAACTTTGAATGCCACTTAGTAAAAGGGTCAATTTAACTTGTTCAGTTTTTAGAAATATAGGTTCATAAGTTCATCTATATGTTCTAGGATAGCTGCCTTTTTCAGATCATTTAAGCCTAGTCAGTTTCCCTTTGTGACGATCAATCTTGTTTGAACTACAGCAGATAGCCTTTACCCTCTGCACCAATCATACCTCTCAACTTTTTAGAGCAAGAAATCTGGACAGAGACATCAGTAATAGGACAAAGGCCCAAAAATGGGGACACTTTTTAAATATTGCTCTTACAGACTTAGAAAATTGATAGAATAACAGGTTTTGCATTAGCATGAATTTTCTGAAGGGGACAAAGTCTGACATTCAAATCTCTGTGATTATTTTCTGACTTCAACCCTCAATAATATGCCAATGATTTCCCATCAAAAGACAGTTATATGAGAAACAGACCAAAAATGTGAGCATTCTCAAAAATCTGTACAGTTGAAAGATATGGCACCAATTACTGGGTAACTATTTATCCACACCTTTTTGAGTACTATTGGTTCGATTCAAGTTTCGTATTTCAAACTACTTACTGTTCTGTTCAAAAAGCTTTTCAAGCATTAAAGTCTTGCATTAAGTGTTTCACCTCATTGGCAACTTACAATTAACAAACCTAGTATTTTGGTAGCTAACCAAATGATTAACAAGTTCTAGACTTTTTCTTAAAATGTTTTACCTCTTCAGGAATGTGATGTGTGTAATCTTCCCATTGTTGGTATATGCCCCATGTCCGCCTTCCCTAAAAGGATGACAATTCTTGCTAACTGACCTTTGCAGTTAATAAACACAACAAAATTAAGTACAAACCTGTCAACATTTGTTAGCATTAAACTATGTTTTTGCTGTTTAGGTAGGCCAAGTAAAATATTGTAGTATTAGTGACAATACAATGTTTCTTTCAAAATTAAGCAGACTTTTTTAAAGATACAAAAACAATTACCACAAATGCGTATGTTATTTTTGTATCATACACTCTTCCTTTTGCCAGTTAGAAAAACATCTTTCCATCTCTCTCTTAGTTTAGCTTTGGATGCATTCTATATTTTTCTTCAGGCTATATAAAAACTTGATAAACATTGCCCATATTAACTGGAACAAGAATTAAGCTGAGAAGTTACCTGTGTGATAATCAAACAATCTAAATATCTGCACCATAGTTGAATTTCAACACTAGGTGGAGAAGATAGCATTAACATATAAGAGTATATAATTCATAAGGTGAAATATTCACAACAAACGAAGCTACACCAATAAACAGATGTTTTAAATCCCACATACCTCTCAACCTCTTAGCGCAAGAAATCTAGATAAAACTTGACATGATGGGAAAACAAAAGATGAAAAATAGGGGCACATTTTAAGTATTACTCTTATAAACTTGCTAGAATAACAGGATTTGCATTAGCATACATTTTCTGAAGGATATGAAGTCTACAATCTCCGCTGAATGACACCTCAAACCTCTTGTATCATGGGATATATGCAAATGACCCTTATGAATGTCAGGCATTTCAGCTATATGGCAATTCTGAATGCCCATGACTTATTTCTTTTTAAGTCGTTTCAGTGGACAATTTCAGGCCAATAAAGCCAAACCTCACTAGCTGTGGATATGCATATTTCAGACTTATGACCTCATCATCAGAGCACATACAGAGTGTTTGACTAAGCATAAGAAACACGGGGCTGTTATACCCAGCTGATGTCCATTACCATTAGGGCAAATGCAGGGTTGGTTTTTCTGTGTGATCTTCTCACTCTTTGTTTTAGTTTGTTAGTTGGGCTATTTTGCAGTCACCCTAATGGTAATGGACATTAGCTGCTAGACAGGAATTGGATAGGATGAGTGACAACCTCAGTTGTCACTTACTGGCAGTTATGAGACTTGATCATAAGCCTCTCCATCCTTCCTGACTTGCTCCTGTTTCCCAGGAAAGCTAATCATAGGAAACACATTAGCCTGACAGCCCCATTCTGAGAAAAAGGCAGAATAACTGCTGCAGCTGTATCAGGATGCATGCATTTTTCTTTTTGCATTTCACTACAAGAAGGCACAATAAGTTCCATCTGAAAAGTGTGTGAAACTGTCCATCTGTGGCACCTTTTTGGAAGTGCAGGACCAGACACGAAGGCCTGAAACTTGGAAAATTCAACTCTGATCTTGACAAAAACAGCAAATACTAAACCTTGTTGTGACACTTTTAAGATGTTTTGCAGGGCAGTTTTATCCCACTGACATATGGTGATGTCACATTCCTACTGTAAATTGTGTGTTCCACATACCAACACTCAAGTTAGTGGCTGAGTATGGAGACAACCTCAGAATTTGCATTCATTTTCCCTATTAGTGTTTAATTTTTCACAATTTTGAAGATCACAGTGTTAGACTGTCAATATGCATCTTCACCACCTATTTTTGTTATGGCCAATAATCTGCCTGCTACTTTCTCATTCCTGTCTTGGTTCCATGCTAAGCTCTCTCTCTCTCTCTCAAGTAGTCTAAAGATCCCTTTTTTTTATTAAATATTAACCAGTCACCAGCTTTTGCTTTTACTGCATCACAACCTTCTGCGTAGCGAGTGTCAGATGTACAGTGCGGTGCATAAACAGAGTTAAGTGGGATGAGGAGCACAAAAAGTTACCATAAATTCACTGATTTTATATTCTTTTTCTCCCAAAGTGTCCAACAGAGCTACTACTTTGACAAGAGTATTATTGCAGTTTGCACTTAAATACATAATGCTCAAATCTGGCTAATGTATGATAAACCCCCAACTGTAGAAGTTTATACTGAAAGACAAAACCATGAGAAATACATTTCACTGAAGTAAGTAGCCTTACCTCTTGGTGTAATACAGTGAATTTATTTAAAGAAAGGGTGTTTCTTTAATAGCACCATTTTTGCTGTGAATTTTGTCATGGACAATGAGTGCTGGTAATGAGCATGCATGTTATTGCATGCATCATACCACTATGTAGGGCTAGAGTGCTCTTTATCACATCATTTCACGTATATGTGGACGTTCTCATTATGCTGCTTTGGGGCCAGTGTATGTCTATGAGATGAAGTGTGCTGAGTGAAAAAGACAGTTTTCCTGGTAGTTACTGTGTCTTTCCATGAAAGGCTTAATTTAATTAGTATTTATTTATTTTTAGTTTTGTTTGGAGACTTAAAACTATAATCGTGCTTTGTTCATTTTTCTGGAGTGTTTTTTTTTTTTTTTTTTTGGTCATTTGGTGATGGAATCCTCCTTTGGTAGCTGGCATTTCTTTCTATGAATGTTACCATATTTTATGACAAAGAACCACCACATTTTAGCTGTGGATTTCAAAAGGATATGAACAGAAGTACAACAGCAGCTGTATGATGTGCTTTTGCAAATGACAGAGGTTTCATGATGACTGACTCATGACACACACTAATATTTCTTCCCTCCCTTTCTCTCTCTCTTTAGTCTAAAGAGACTGCCTCTGTTCTCAGCTGTGATATCTCTATTGACGACAAAGTCATTGTGACTGGCTCTGGTGACAAGAAAGCAACAGTCTATGAGGTACAGTATTGACACCAAAGGCAGGAAGTCTTCAATGGAAACATGCTTCACCAAGCTAGTTCTCTATGACCCTCTCAGGAACAGATGAAAAATGAACTACACAACCACCTATTTTTTCCAGGATGACTATTAGTCCATCTTGCTCAGACAACCACTGCCAAGCAAAGAAACACGAAAAAGTAGACTGATTTCTGAAGGTTACTGTATTTTTTTTTGCAGTCAAAGTTTGAAGAAGCCAAACTGAAGTTTTGTGAATAACAGAGTACAACCATGGAATGATGTTGCATATGTACTTTACAAACTGATTATTTTAAATTTGAACTGTTTAGAAAAGCTGTTTGAATTTAACCTCTTGCGCTAGACAGAATTTTGGATTGCCATTTTATGAAACACTGACATTTTCATAATCCATGTAAAGTACTATGGATAAGGTAAGTTCTCCAATTTAGACAGCTGGAGTATTTCTCAGAGCTGAGGACATGGATCACTAGTATTTCAGTAGCCTGAATAAAAAGTATTTTAGCAGTTAACAGCAAACCAGGATGGAAAATCCATTACTACTCCTTTGCTAATGATTATGGGAGTTCACAAAATATACGGCATGTCTGAGAGTAGCTTTTCTGAATGTACCATCATTACTGGCTGTAGATGAAGTACTGGTGAGCCATTTCAGGTTCTTGAGCAGGCCTAAGTCGTTTAGGGACCATGTGGGGGGGGGTACTTTCCTTAGGTGCAATGGATAAGCAAACCTGTCTTGTATCATGCCTACAAATCCAGACAGCATCAGCACAGAACAGCTATAAAGGGGACTCTATAGAGTCTATGTCAGCATCTCCAAAGAAGTGAGCTGAATAAGTCACTACAAGTATGTTGTTTACACTGAATATGACTAGTATGGAGAGGACCCTCTAACTGCAAAATGCTTGTGTTTTTTTTTCATAACTAACCCCCCCCCCCCAACTGCACCAACTCTAAAAATGTTAATGTGCCAAGACTCTGAAAACATGCATGCCACAGGCTAGCTGGCAATTAGGGTAGGCCAATCCAATCCATATGAAGGTTAAGCACATGCATGAGGAATAACAGCTTAGCATAAGGAAAATGAGTGTATCAAGCTGAGTTTAGGACATCAGTGTTTTAGGTCATGTGGGCTGTAATAGACAAAATTCCAGGAATCCTTCTGCACTCCCTAAAGGTCTCTTAAATGCAGCCTGATTTATCTGTATTATGTGAAAAGCTAACTAGCCAGCTGCTCAAGTAATTCACTGTAATTTACTTCCTGTATAAACTGTTCTTCTTACATTTGTTCTTGAATAAGTAGTTCAACACTAATTTCTGCATATGCAGTCAAACAAATGCCACTTCTAATATTAATTAATTAATTACAACCACTGTATGTGCAGTATAGCAGTAACAAATTAGGGGCAAATAGTGAGAAATGGCCCCTCCACTTCTGTATTTTACATTCACAGTTAATGTCTCTACCACATTGCATACTGGACTATCTCTCTCATGGAAGGTAAATGTCCCTTCTTATTTTTTTAATCTATTTATTTGTAAAGAAAAGTTGTAACACTGGCTATTATCTCTACTGTGTAAAACAAGTTGCAGTTTATTGTATGGTCTTATATTTATATGATGCTTTATACACTATATGTATTGCTGATTACAATGTGTTAAATAAGAGCATAATTAGTAAATGTTTCCTTTATACTCAAAACTAAGAATCTGAATTTTTGTAAGTTAATTTAAAAGTTTATATTAAAAATCTGAAAATGAGCTTATTTCTCTACCTCAAAATGTTCTTAGGCAAACATGCTGCTTCCATTGGCTCCAGCTTTGGAACGTTTATTGCCCCTGTAATGTTACAGTAGAATATTCAGCATATTGCCACTGGCACCATATAGCACACACATTTAGTACCTGTGTGTGGCCCCAGCAGTTTAGAATCCAATTTTTAGTAGTCTAAAACCACAGGTCCTATAGAATTTGCCAGCCCACTGCCCAGCAAATACATCTTTCTCCATCTTGTATCATTTCCTTCAGTAGTTACTGGCACACTACTCAGAACTTCAAACATTAAATAGCATACTACCTTAGAACCTGCTGTAACATTTTAGACAAGTTTTTAGTACGTGTTGAAAAAGACTTTTTGCTGAAGGCAAAAATAGGCTTAAATCTAGTCATTCTTCTCTAATTTCCAAACTCACATTATCTAACAAATCTCCTGAATACTTCCTTTCCAATAATATCATCATCTTAAAAATTCTCTATTTATGCTTCATATTCAGAATCAACTGATGTATGTCTAAAAAGTATAACAATTTGTCCATTTACAAGACTTATCTTCTGATTAAAAGAGTGACAACTTTGGAAATGTAAATATGCATTTAAGGTCTTTTTTCAATATTAGACAAACTTATTTTCTTTCCATATCAGTAACATATAAAAAAAAATAATCTTAGGACCAGACAACTCACATGACACTTTAAAAAAATGCTGTACTACTATCAAGGTAACTAAAAAAAAGTGTCAATTTTATTAATGTTGCTGTTCTAAATAATACAAGTGTCATCTTGATAATGTAAATATGATACAATTTTTGCATGAACCTAGTACTAAAAATAAATTAAAATTTCCAGTACAGAAGAAGCAAATAAGCAAAAATGAGGACAGAGGGTGCCTCCAGAGCTACTCCATTCTTTTGTTGGAAATACTGACCGTCAAATTACATAAAATTGCTACTTTATGTAAGTTCCATAAAAGTTTCACTCTAACATCACAATTATTTAACTTCCTGTACATATTAGTAATATTCATAAGCCACTCCATACCCAGTGTGTGTGGTACCACTGACTACAAATCTTTAATGTCTGCTGATACTAAAATCAAATCTTCAGAAAACTGAAGATTAACAATGTTTTCAAGGAAGTGCCACAAATTTTTAAAATGTGCGGATATTCACTGAAAATATTTTTTTTAGTTTTTTTTGTCAACAAATACTGACAAAGGCTCTGAAATAGTACCTGATATTAAGACTGAATGTTTTATGGTGTTTCAGTATTCAAATATTGCTGGAATGACTGGATGTTCCACAAATAAAAAAAAAAATCTTATCAATATATTGTTGCATTAATAAATCCTTTAACAGACACCATATTTTGTCATATGCAGCATGTACTTCATTGCCTGAAGCAGTCCTATAAAGCAGGCTATCTTCTAATAATTCAGTCATTCTAGTTAAAATAATCTATGGTATCCATAATCTTTAACCCTGCCCTTTTGTCTGGTTTCATTAATCTAAAACATTTATTTTATGAAACTTCCAAACCTCCTGTCCATCTTTCTATTGATCATACATAAATTTCTAAATTCACATTCACACAGTTATTCAGAAACACTAACAAAAGGATTTTGTATTGGAATATAACAATTCTTTCTTATAAAAAAGTTCTTAATGACATTCATTTTCCGAAACAGAATCAAACATTAAAGCCAAGTTAAACTGTCACGTATAAGTCAATTAAGACTTTAGAAATGCCTGTCCTATGCAAAGGAACAAATGAGAACCACATTTTTGAAGAGCTTTCAGTGAATATCAGTCAGTTGTAAACTGCAGTAATTAAAAATATAAAAATTGCCTTCCAAACTCAAATTTAGAGTACCTTCACTTTCATTAATGATTTCCAAACTCGTATTGTAATCATCAGAACTTAAACTTTAATTCTTTTTAGCTTGAAAAATGTTACAGTCGTGTGATAAGTACATCATGTTAGACACATTATTTAAATGTGATATGGTAGTTTTGATAAAGTCCATTCAATAGTGGATGAAAGTGCTTAACCAATTTAGATTAAACATATTCAAGAGATCTCTCGCATAATTTTGTTAGTTCTCAGTGATAAAGAATGCAAGACTTTTGCAGATATCCATACAATGGCAGAGGTACTCATCTCTGTTTTACAAAAGAAAACTGAAACACTGATGGACCAGTTCATATTGGCATCAGTTGCTACTTTGGGCATGAAAGAGGTTTTTTTTCTTAAGTATTACCTTCTCTATATGAAAGGTCAGGTATGGGGGATTTATTTACAGGGCTTGAAGTTTTGATATATTACTAGCCAATATTTTAAGAAGGAAGCTAGTCTTCTATGTCAAATATGTTAGGCTTGCCTTGGCAGTAAGCTCAAATGAGGTATTGCCAGCACCCTCAAAATGAAGTATCAGCTCCAAGATGGCACTGGATTTCTTAATGATGGCCTTTAGTAAAAGGTACATTTTTGAAATAATCTACGGAGTCTTGCAGCAACTAAGAAGGATAAGTGTTGGCCTTGGTGAAAGTCAAAGATGGCAGTCAAATGGACCTTAATGATGAATTAACTAAGAACATGATTAAAAAGTTATGGTGGAGTAACATAGACCCTGACTGAAAAGCTCTGCCATGTACATAAAGTCTTGTCCTATGGGTGTCAGTTTTAGTTTCTGTTTTTTTTTCCTGGCTACCTAGTGTACAAACCTCTTCCATTCTTCCTTGTAAATTTTCCCAGTAGTGTGTTTCTGTGAAGAGGTTAAAATCTCTCTCATTGTACATGTGAACTTAGGGTTGTTGGCTCTAGTTAAGATTAGAAACACATATAGACACTTTGACGGCAGTGATGTCTGGGTGAGATATTCCTGAGAGGTGAGAGACTAGGCCCTCAAATTGAATACAGAGGGGCCTTTCTAGAGTGTTTGCCAGCAGCAGTGGAAACCATATCTGTTTGGTCTAATATGGTGCCCCTGGAATCAGCTTGGACTTCAAATTTGGGCTTATTGAATAGTTTTCAGTATGTCAGGAGAAGGTGGGTAACAAAAGAAAAGGCCTTGGATCAAATACTGCAACATTGTATCCCTTACCTTGTTCTTGTCTTTTGGAGTGAGACAGCAGAAAGTCTGGCATTTTTATGTTTGATGGTGATTTATCACAGACTGTTATCTTCTGAAAATTCTATTGTTCTTTTCTGCTGTAGAGACCATTCATGTGGTAGCAGTAGGCTTCTACACAGCCTAAGAGAAAATTAATTTGCTAACAAAAAGAAGTTGTGGGCTATACCACAATTCTACACCTTCAGAAGGAGTAAGTGCCTCCTTGCCTGTTGAAATACCATACTACTGTATGTAGTCCATATACACTTCTAAGGGTTGCCATGGACAACACTGTGGATGGCTTGCAAGGGAAGAAGCACTGCACAAAACCTCAACACATTTATGTGAAGTAAGGACTCT
Organism: Protopterus annectens; assembly: GCF_019279795.1. Taxonomy (NCBI): domain Eukaryota; kingdom Metazoa; phylum Chordata; order Ceratodontiformes; family Protopteridae; genus Protopterus; species Protopterus annectens. The sequence goes on along the minus strand of NC_056747.1, from coordinate 221,490,202 downwards.
TATCTGGACCATGAAGCCTGGATGGGCTTGACCTGGAAATGCCCCACCCCAAGGCAGACAAATCCACAGGGAACAAAGTACGGAACTTTTTGCCTAAAAAAAAAAGATTCCAAGATGGCTGTATTCTGAAGAGCAGGTTGATTAGAGCTTTCCAAGTTTGAACTGAAAAAGTTTATACTTGTTATTTACAACCCTAACAATTTGGGTAAAATTCAGTTCCTGGCTGGACACCACACTGCCTGGATGTCAGCAAAGAAAAAAATCTGGAGAAAGTAAGAGAAAATCAAATAGAACATGAGAAGAAAAAAAGTACAGTTGTGTGCCTACCATAAATGTAGATGTTTGAGTGTATTCACTGTTGCAGTCATTACTCTTGGGTTATCCTGTTGGCAGGCTATCCGCAGTCGGCCTTAATTCCAAAGTCTAGTTCCGGCGTCAGTTGCTGTCGCCTCTTCCCTGACGTCAGTGCACCAGGGGTATAAAAGATGCAGTAGACGCTATTTTCTTCAGTTTTTCTTGCCCCAGATGTCAGGTGCCCCCAAAATGGTAGGCTAAAAAATTATGCCAATAATTATGCATGCAGTAAAATAAACATTTCCTTCATCTACAAGCAAATACACCACATAGGTTGTATAAAACAGAGAAGTATAGATAAGTCCCAGCAAAGAAAAGGGGGATGGTGGGTGGGTAACCTGGACTGCAACAGTGAATACACTTGAACATCTACATTTATGGTAGGTACACAACTGTACTATGTTCATCATGTTTCACTGTTGCAGTCATTACTCTTGGGTTGAATCCCAAAGCTGAGGTTGGGTGGCTGGGCCTAAATAGGATTTTGAGAGGCTATAAGGCCCTGCAGAACTGCAGTGGCGAAGCCTGCTCTGGATTTAGAGTAGAGAGGTAAATGGTAGTGCTTTGTAAAAGTGTGCACTGAACTCCAAGTTGCAGCCTCTAAAATGTCTTTGGTTGGTACACCTCTGAGAAAGGCTGCTGAAGTGGCTGCTGCCCTGGTAAAATGAGGCCTAATGCCCTTGGGCACTGATTTGCCATGTTGTGAGTAGCAGAAACAAATGCAGTGGCCTATCCATTTTGAAATAGTCTGTTTTGAGATAGGCTTTCCTTGAGATCCTGCAGCATATGCCACTAAAAGTTGCTCGGTTTTTCTGAAAGCTTTAGTTCTGTCCAAGTAGAAGCATAGTTGTCTGTGTATGTCCAAGGAATGCAGAAGTCTCTCACCCTTATTCTGTGGGTTTGGATAAAAGTTAGGCAAATGAATGGTTTGGTTAAGGGCCACACTGGACACTACGTTAGGCATAAATGTTGGGTTCGTCCTTAGAGAAACCCTGTCTGGATGGAAAATGATGAAAGGTTCCACAGCCATGAGTGTCTGTAACTCTGAAACTCGTCTTGCAGAGGTTATTGCTAGGAGCAGAGCTGTTTTCCAAGATAAAAACTTTATATCAGCTGTATTGGCTGGCTCAAAAGGCGGCAGTGTGAGTTTTTCCAAGACATAATTGAGGTCCCATGCAGGTATTATGTTTTTGGCCCCTCTGAGGTACTGCTTTAGCAATGGATGGGAAAAAAATAGGAGGTTCCATATTGTAATGAGCTGAAATGGCAGAGGCATGAATTTTAATTGATGAAAAGGATAGGCCTTTGTCCAGCATCTCAGGTATTGTAAAATCTGAGGAATATTTGGTACAGATGTGTCAATTCCTTGTGCCTGGTTCCAAGCACAGAATCTTTTCCATTTTTCTGCATAATATTTTCTGGTACTGGGCCTCCTGGCCTCCAAAATAACATCCATCACTGCTTTAGAGAGAGGTGTGTTTTGAATGGTTACATTATCTGCCATGCTGCCAGATTTAGGGTCCTGAGTTGGCTGTGCAGAATCGGATTGTTTCGCTGGGTCAGTAAGTGAGGAATTAGAGGCAATGTCCAGGCTGGGCCTTGAGACAAGCTTTTTAAGATTGGGTACCAGTGCTGGAGTAGCCAGTCTGGAGCAATCAGAATCATTCTTGGCTTCTCTGACCTTTAGGAATACCTTGGGGAGGAGAGGCAGAGGAGAAAGGCATATACTGTTAGACTTTTCCAGCTGAATGACAGAGCATCCACTTTCCATGCTTGCTTGTGATAAGTCCTTGTGCAGAATTTCTGTAGTTGGCAATTGTGAGGGGAGGCAAATAGATCTATGTCTGGGCATCCCCATTCCTTTGTTATCATGCTGAAGACTTGTGGATCCAGTTTCCACTCGTGGAGATCCGTGAGGTTTCTGCTTAGTTCGTCTGCCAGAGTATTGTTCTTTCCTGGCAGGAATTGTGCTTGCAGGTGTACTTGATAAGTCAATGCTGTGTCCCACAAAGTCATGGCTTGTCTGCAGAGGGGGTAGAAATGTGTGCCTTCCTGCGTGTTTATGTACCACATGACTGTAGTATTGTCCGTCCTTATCAGTAGTTGTCCTGGATGGAGTAGATCCTTGAAAGCTGTCAGGGCATTCTGAACAGCTAGCATCTCTTTTTGATTGATATGTAGATGCATTTGGCTTGTGGACCATGTGCCCTGAATACATTTTACTGCCATGTGTGCTCCCGAGGCATAATCTGATGCATCTGTTGTTATTGACTACCTGGCTGTGGGTATAGTGAATGGCTGTCCCTTGTTGAGGTGACAGGCATGTGCCCACCATCGAAACTCCTGTTGCAGGCAAGGAATGAGGGTAATTAATGCATCCAGGCTTTGACAATGTTGAGTCCAGACACTTTTTAGGTACCATTGAAGTTTCCTCATATGCAGTCTGGCATATGGAATTAGCAGAATGCAGGATGCCATGAAGCCCAAAGCCTGCAGAATTTTTCTTGCAGATAACTGGGTCTTTGTTGCCAAGAAGATAGTTGCCTTTGTTTGTCTGGCGTGAGATAAGCCATCTGGGCAGTTGTATTTAAGCTTGCACCCAGTAATATTATCTCTTGAGAGGGTACTAGTTTTGATTTATTTTCATTTACTGTGTACCCTAGGCAAATTAATAATCTTTTTACAAACGCCAGATGCTTTAGTAGAGTGTCCTTGTTCTCTGCTTGTATAAGGCAGTCGTCCAAGTAAGGATATATTTGAATTCCTCTTTGTCTGCAAAATGCAATTACTGGGCGCAGTAGATAAGCCAAAGGGCAGTGCAGAGAATTGGTAGTGCATTGAGCCAGCTATGAATCTGAGGTATCTTCTGCAAGATTGTCTGACTGGGATATGCAGGTATGCCTCTTTTAGGTCCAAAGTTACAAGCCAAGCCTTCTTGCCCAGAATGGGCAGCAGCTGCTGCAGAGTTAACATTTTGAATTTTGGAACGTCCAGAAATGTGTTTAGAATAGACAGGTCCAGTATTGGTCTCCAGGCTGTGTCCTTTCTGGGTATCAAGAAAAATCTTGAGTAAAATCCTTGTTCCTGCTCTTGCTGTGGTACTTGCTGAATGACCCTCATGTTCATAAGGGACGAAACTTGTTTTTGTGCCTCTGCGCATTGATTGTGTGGCAGGTTTGGCATACCTTTTGCCTTTGGCAGGGTGTGAAAGTGGAACCTGTAGCCCTGGTACACTATATTCAATACCCATTTGTCCTGGGTGATCATGTGCCAATTTTAAGAGAAAAGAGCTAGTTTTCCCCCTAAGGGGGCTGCAAGAAGATAAGTGCTTGGTGTTGGCAGAGGCAAGTCATTGGGACTGTTTCCTGTATGGCTGTGCTTTGTCTTCTCCACTTTTGGAGGTAGAAGCGCCCCACTGTTTAGGCCTTTATGAGCCCTGGGGCTGGGATCTGCCTCTGGGATGTCTGTATCTGCCTCTTTGTGGCCTGTCCGACACTGGAAAGGACCAATTCTTTGTAGGAGAGTTTCTGTTAAATCTTGGTGGCTGAACCTGTAAAAAATCCTTTACTGTTTGCATAGATTTCACTTTGTCCTCCATTTTCTTCAAAACCTCCTCTGTTTTAACACCAAATAAAGTATCATGCTGTAATGGAGCATGTAATAATTTTGCTTTAACATGATCAGGCAGATTTTGTTCCTTTAACCAAGCATGCCTCCTAATGACAGAACCCGTAACTGCGGCCCTGCAGGAGGCCTCCAGAGAATCAAAACCACATTGCAATGTATACTTTTCCCAGTTGTTCAGTTGCATGCAATAAATCCTGCATTTCCTTATTTTCTGCACAATCAGAACTGGCCAACATTTTCTGTTTTACCAGTGACATTAAGTATTGCTGACATTTAATCATATGAAATTAACAATTTAAAGCCCTCACAGCCAAAGTAGCAGAAGTGTAAATCTTTTTCCCCCATCTGTGTAATGCCCTTGAATCCCTGTCAGAAGGGATAGAGTTTTTGCAGTAGCGGCCTTAACCCCTTTGGGACCCGGAGAAATAGTTTCTGGGTCAGCAGCAGGGTTTTTATAAAGAAATCTATGTGAATCTGGAACCCTGTAGTATCTGTCTGGTTTAACAGGAGCTGGAGGTAAGGAGTCTGGAGAAAGGCCAGACTCTGAAAATACATCATCTACAATGTCTAGCACAGGGGAAATAGCAAGAGGCCTGTGCTGAGGAAGTAAAAGAAAATCTCTAAGCCTTTTCTTTGACTCTGAGTAATCTTGGTTCTCCCAGTGGAAGTGCTCCATCATGGTATGCAGGGTTTCCCCAAAAGAATAATCCTCAGGAGGAGAGGCTGAAGGAATGGATTCCTCAGCATCAGAATCCTCATAGGGAGGAAGAGAGTATTCCTGTACAGAAGAGGAGTCAGAGGAAATGGAAACTTGATCTGAAGAGTCATAGTCTGTCTCTTGCCTAGGCCTCTTGTCAGGAGGGGGATGGGAACCCCTGATCAAGGTAATAAGGTCTTCGGCCATTTTGAGCATCTGTTTCTTAGGCATGGAAGTTTGTCCTGGAGAATGCTGTACTTGTTTCTTGGTCTTTAAAGCTGCTTTTGTCTTTGCTTTAGAAGCTGAAGTAGGCTTTACATATAGCTGTGTAGGTCTGAAAACACCCTCAGAAGCCGATGCCTGCTCAGCGGCTCCGGACCCATCTGAGGGAATGATTTCCAAGTGTCCAATACCTTGAGTATCCAGAGGCCTAGCTGGCTCCACGTGGGAGTAGTCAGCGGCCTGTGGCTCTGAGGTAGCGGGCGTCAGGGGCTGCGAAAATGCCACACTGAGAACCGGCGACTGGCTTAGCAGAAGCCTCATCTTTGGTTTTGGATCTCGGATGCCTGTCCTTCTCTTTTTCCTTGCGTTTTTTAGACACTCCGGTCGTCGGCTGTTCCAACGGCATTATATAATTGAATTTTGGGCCAAAGTAATGAAAAGCAAAATCAAACCGACGCTTAGTGTGTTGGTTGAATCTAGCCCAAAACCGACAGCTAGCAATGTTATGATCAGGGCCTAGGCAAGGAATACAGTAAGAATGAAAATCCTTATGAGGTATTTGCTTCCCACAAGAAATACAATTGTTAACTTTTTCTGACATCGGTCTGGAGCAAGAAGAAAGTTTCCCCAACAGGGTACTTCGCTTTAATGAAGACTTCGGATCTGAAATTCTACTGTGAAAAATCTCAGGAGTTGGCCGACCGGCACTTGAGAACTGCTTTTGCTTCGGGCACTGCGCGGCAAGAAAGACTGAAGAAAATGGCGTCGGCTGCATCTTTTATACCCCTGGCGCACTGACATCAGGGAAGAGGCGGCAGCAACTGACGCTGGACCTAGACTTTGGAATTCAGGCCGACTGCAGGTAGCCTGCCAGCAGGATAACCCAAGAGTAATGACTGCAACAGTGAAACACGATGAACATCTGCAGCTATTCAGCAAAAAGCAGTACAGGTTTCAGCTTTGGTATAGGACATGATTTCCAGTAATTAAGAGAAAAAATAAGTCTGATGCATTCAGAGGTTTTTAAAATAAGTGAGAAACTTTAGGAATCTGTAAAGTCCAATGACAAAAGTCTGAAAAGAATAAAAAAAGCATTAAGTATAGATGACAAGCAGGTGGGGTATTTCATTTACATGCTTTAATACATAAAAGCACATCAGGATGGACAGCAACATCATAAAATATAAACAAACTGGTTAACAGACAGACCTTACACGCTTACATCTCAACAGCTTACTACAAAATGTCAGTCAGACTTGCATGTGCTCGGTATTTATACACTTGTGCAAGCCCTTGAATAACTTCTTAAAGATACATACACAGACACTGATAAACATCCTCCCTCTAAAAAAGATTGCCATTGGTAAAAACATTGGAGTTATACATGTATTATTATATTGGAGATCCAACCAGATCTCGTAACATAACAATCTGGACTAAATTTAGCAACAGGGACAGTCTTCGGTGAAGAACTTGTATCAAGAACTTCTGGATTTGTCACAGGAATAGGAATATTCTCTGGAACTTCCTATGGAATTGGAACACTGGACAACTCATTCCGAGATAAGAGAGTCTCTCTCACAGGCTATGTGCTAAGTACGATTTCGGCTCTGAGCAAATATTCTTCACGACACTAATCCAGTCATAACCTTTGGACGTCTGCATCCTTACCCCTTCCTCTCGTAATGGACTGAGCATTTTGCTGGTTTATCATAGTAGGACCTCTGGGTTTAACACTTCTTCAACAGATTGGCTTTCACTGATCTGTTGCTCTTGACACATGGAACCAACAACTAACTACTGATTGGTAATGTGATTCTGGTTTGTCTCGACAGAAGTATTTGAGCAGGTGAACCAAAATGTTTATCATGAGAAATGTTTGAGGTTCAAGAAATTCAGGAAAACATCACTATTATCTCATTCTGACTTCCCTGGTAACAGCTTTGCCCTTTGAACTGCACATTCTGCCAAACCATTTGACTGCAGATACTCTGGGCTACTTGTAACATGAGTAAAGTCCCATTCTGGCAAATCTTTTGAACTGTTGGCTTGTAAACTGAACACCATTGTCAGAAATAACTTTGTGCAGACTTTCATGGACTACCAAATGACACTTCATCTTAGTAATGACAGTACTCGATGCTAGGTTAGGAAGTAGGTCAATCTCGAACCAATTGGAGTAAGAGTCTACTAACACCAAATAATGTTGACCATTCCACTCGAAAATGTCAGTGGCTACTGTCCACCAAGGTAGTTCAGGAATCTGGTTTGTACTATTATTTTCAGAACAAGATAAAAGTACTGTGTCAATGTCTTTTGACATAGAAGGTCAAAATACTAGACCTCTCGCCCTTCTTTTAGTAGAGTCAGCTCCTGGGTGCCTACGATCCAAGATAGTAATGTACTCTTGTTGCAAGGACTTGGGAACAATTACTTTCGGACCTTTCATAATGATACCATTGCCAAAAAAAATCTCATCTCTGTATGGAAAATAAGGTTGCACTTCTTGAGGTAAACTAGATTGCTTTGACAGCCATCCTTGATTGGTAAAGTGGTTGAACCTTTGTAAAACTGGACCTGTGGCTGTGTTATCTCTCAGCTCGTCAAGATGTGTAGAAGACAAATTTGTCACTTCCATGATTTCAAAATCAAGTTTCTCAGTCTGTTCTGTGGTGTTTCTGGACGATCTGGGGATAAAGAAGTTTGCCTTTCTTGTAGACAAGAGTGAAATTATACTTTTGCAATCTCAACATCATGCATTGCAACCTGGCTGGAGATGAATGCATAGGCATTGTCAAGATAGTAACTAGAGGTTGATGATCTGTTTCAATCTGGATAGGTCTACTGTAAACATAATAATGGAACTTCATACGTGCAAACACAGTTGCCAAAAGCTCTTTCTCTGAGCATACTGCATTTCAGTGTGGTTAAGAGTTCTCGACACATAGGCAACAGGCTGACCCTCTTGTAGAATGATTGCACCAAGACCAAATTTCGAACCACCACATGAAACTGGCTTGTGGACATCATAGTATCTGAAACAATCATCTAACCAGTAGTGAAGGTTGCATTTGAATAGGGTCATTGAGGAACACTGCTTCGCATGCAGGGGGAGCCTTTTACAGAGGAGTATGAATATTTGTGGGATATACCTGTTTCCCCATCATGTTCTATGTCACAGGCTAGGTTGAGAACCCTGGGGCAAATTATAGCTGCCCCATTTGAATTGCAGATGTCCATAATTTCTAGAAAGGCAGGGTCTGAGACTGCTCTATAGGGCATCCATAGGTCACCTCTCAGCAGCCTGTATGATACAGAGTACAGAGACAGGTATGTCAGTCTTTCAATGTATGTCATGTCTGTAGGTCTGGGAGTCATACCATCATGGTTCCCAGCCTTCATAACACCAGTAACTGTGTACAATGCACCCTTCTTCATGTACCTCCCTATGCATGTTCCAGTGATTTGTAACTGAAGTGTACCACCTTTGTCGCAGTGTACTGTCACACAGCTTATGGGCCATACCTAGGTATTGTTTCTGGGGATTATACATGACTCTATGATGATGCAGAACACTAATAGGTTTATAGGTGCTGTAGATCAGTGTGTGTGCATGCACCCTTAAGACGCTATCCAAGGGCTTGCACAAGTGTATAAATACTGAGCACATGCAAGCCTGACTGCCATTTTGTAGTAAGCTGTTGAGATGTAAGCATGTATGTATGTAAGGTCCGTCTGTTAATCAGTTCATGTTTTATGATGCTGCTATCCATCCTGATGTGTTTCTATATATTAAAACATTTAAACGAACTACCCCACCTGCTTGTCATCTATGTTAGAGATTGACAGTGGCATGTCTAAAGGGCATGGTGTTAAAGGAAGCATGGCTAAAATTACTTTTTCCAGAAAGTTCTCCAGTTTAAGTCTGAGAGGCACCAGGTTGGTATTGGAGTGGATCATCCCTACTGCACGTATAATTCGCAAAACAGGTGTTACAGATGTTAAAACTTGCTCAAATAATTTCTTATTCGCAAAATATAAACCAAGGCATACAGAATGCTCTAAATGATATTCGAATAAACCACTATGTCTGATATTGATAAAATATTTGAATTACTACGGAAAATGTTTGAAAAAGTCCGAATTGCATAAAACGGATAAAATAAGAGGAAATGACTGCATTTTCACTAAGGACGTATTTTTCATATTAATTAAAGATATTTGAGTTATCAGAAGTGTTTGCATGTTTGTGCAGTATTACAGTAGTTATTTTGCAAAATTCAGCCATCATGGAGCATATTTCACAAAGTACAGTTTTTTGAAGAGTTTATAGTGCATTTGAATGTTATTACAAGCTCACAGAACAGTTTATACTTACATAAATACAAGGGCCTTATTTTTTCAGTGTGTTTGTGGGCATGGCAGATAGATTTTGAAAACTGAGGGCACTTGTGTTTGAAAATGCTATTAGGGAGAACTGGAGAGTGTTTGAGCAAGAGTATGACATTTTCATACAGGCTGGATTTTCTGTTAAAGATGACAAAACAAACGCATTTATTCTACTTAATTAAGCTGGGTCAGAAGCCATAGAAAGGGAGTGTTCATTTGTGCATGCACCTGCTGTCTATGCAAGAGAGGGGGGAAAACCATCATATTGTTGTACCGGCAGAGTCAAGGGAAGACCCTGAGTGTTAAAACATAAATTTAGAGAAATGTGTAACGCCCAGGCAAATGTTACAATGGGAAGGCACTTATTTTGCACAAGGGATCAAAAGGCTGGTGAAACTTGCAGCATATATAACTGACTTGAGAAATAAAGCTAAAACGTGCAGATTTGGTGATTTAAGGGATAAATTGATAAAAGAAGTGTGTGGTGAGAACGATTTTGCTTTGTGACTGTAATTTAACTTTGAATAACACCACTGAGATTTGTCAGATATACAAGCACACAAATATGCTTACTAATGAGAGATGCATGCTTCCAGTAACTTCTAGAGCTCATGTTGATAGTATGCAGCACGTGGTTAAAAGAAACAGGCCCAAGCACATGGCAGCAACTTTAGTCCCTGCAGCACCCACTGGTAAACCCCAGAGCTTTCCAGCAAATTTCAGAGTTCGCACAGTCTCAGTGAAGCACAAGACTGAGTCATCAAATTGAAAGCATGGGCACATACCTAGTTTCATTGCCAACTGTCATAACTGTGGTGGAAAGCATGAATCTAGAAAGGAGAAATGTTTAGCTTTTGGTCAGTAGTGCCACAAATGGAGTAAATGGAATAATTTCCAAAGGTTTTGTAAATCCGGAGGACCACATTCTTTTATTAAGAGGGAACATTTTAAGAAATGAGTTGATAAATTAGAAAGCTGCAACCCTGTCAGTGCTTCATGAAGCAGTCAATGCAGTAGATTTAAGGGCAAAGAATGAAGTATTTTCTACTGTTCGGATAAATAGAAAACCCATATAGCTCAAAGCTGACACAGGTTCCAAGTGCAATGTTATGTCAGCAGCAACATTTGCTAGAATGTGTCATGGTGACAGGCTTGATTTGGCAAAGTGTGTGAAACTTGTTCCTTAAGGTGGTGAAGAAATTCAAACTGAAGGCTCAGTAGTGCTTTCATGTTACAACTTGTTATTTTATGCGGTCAAGAAGCACATCCAGTCATTATTCATTATTAGGACTCAGAAATAGTTTTAAAATCACTGCCTTCATTTAATAACGAAGTCCATCATGTTAGTTTAAAAGACCACTACTCTAATTTTGCCCAGTATATCTTTTCAAAGAAAAATTAGGGAAGCTTCCATTTGTATACTCCATGAATTTAGACCCAGATGTCAGTCCAGTTATCAGACCAGCTCGAAAAATTCGAATAGCCATGCAGAACGGAGTAAAAGCAGAGCTAGATAAAATGGTGCAACAAGGTGTCATTTCTCCAGTTGGTTCATCTACTCCAACTGAATGGTTTATCTTCCATGGTGGTAGCTCATAAGAGAAGCTCAGAAGACATCAGAATATGTATTGATCCGTGAGATTTGAACAAAGCACTAAAGACCTCATCATCCAATGCGCTCAGTCAAAGACGTAGCAGCTCTGATGCTAAATGCCATTGATTTTTCTGTCTTAGATGCAGAGAGTTCATTTTGGAAAATTCAGCTCAACAAGAAATCATCATTGCTCACTATGTTCATTACTCTGGCAGGTACAGATTTTTTGAGAATGCCATTTGGGATAAATTCTGCAAGTGAAATCTTTCAACATGCAATGGAGCAACTTTTTTCTGGGTACCCTTGTGCTATTACAGTCAACGACATGCTAGTAGGAGGTAATGGTGAAGTTGAATGTGACAGAAACCTCAGAAAATTTCTGGAAGGAGCACATCAAGTGAATCTTAAGCTCAATCCACAAAAATGCAAATTCAGGCTACAGGAGGTTACTTACGTTGGTCATTTATTTACCAGCTCAAGCCTACAACCGAGACCCTTCTAGACAAAAGTACAGTTTTGTACCTACCATAAATGTAGATGTCTGATAGGTATGCATCTGCAGTCATCACATATGGGTTGTCCTGCCTCAGGCAGCCCTTCGGTCGGCCGGATTCCAAAGTCTGGGTCCGGCGTCGGCTGATGTCGCACTTTCCCCGACGTCAGAGCGCCTGGGGTATAAAAGCATCAGCCGACGCCATCTTCCTCAGTTTTTCTTGCCCCAAATGCCAGGTGCCCTCTAAGGAAGGCTAAATTTGGAGAGATGCATTTAAAAATCCAAACATGCACAGTAATATAACAACACATACTCCATAATAGATCACCCCAGCTAGCTATAAGAGGGATAAGTACCCAAGAAATACCACAGAGGGGAAGGAGGGAGGGTAAACCTGACTGCAGATGCATACCTATTGGGCATCTACATTTATGGTAGGTACAAAACTGTACTATGTCCTTCAAGGATGCATCTGCAGTCATCACATATGGGTAGAATACCATAGCCAATCTGGGGGTGGAGGAACTATGTAAAGGATGGTGTAGCTAAAATGCCCTGCAGGACTGCCGTAGCAAAGCCTGCTCTGGATCTGGAATATAAAGGTAAATTGTAATGCTTGGCAAATGTATGCACGGAGCTCCATGTAGCAGCTTCTAAAATGTCCTTGGTAGCCACCCCTCTTAAGAAGGCTGTGGAGGTGGCTGTGGCTCTCATGGAATGAGGTCTAATGTTAGCTGGCACAGTTTTTCCATGAAAGGAGTAACAAAAACTAATGCAATTCCCTATCCATTTTGAAATTGTCTGTTTGGAAATTGCTTTTCCTTGTGTTCCAGCAGCATATGCTACCAACAGCTGGTCAGTTTTTCTGTAACCTTTAGTTCTGTCCAACTAGTAGCGCAACTGCCTGTGTATGTCCTGGGTGTGCAGAAGTTTCTCCCCTTTGTTTTGTGGATTTGGAAAGAAGGTAGGCAAGTGAATAGCGTGGTTTAATGAAACCCTGGATACCACCTTTGGCATAAATGTAGGATTGGTTCTCAATGAAACTCTGTCCTGATGAAAAATAAGAAATGGCTGTACTGCCATAAGGGCCTGTAACTCAGATACTCTTCTTGCTGAGGTTATGGCCAGAAGGAAAGCAGTCTTCCAAGACAGGAACTGTAGTTCTGCAGATGCTGCTGGTTCAAAGGGAGGCAGTGTTAGTTTTTCCAACACGAAGTTAAGGTCCCAAGTAGGTAGGGGTGGTTTCCTTGGAGGATTGATGTTTTTGATTCCTCTTAGAAACTGTCTTAGGACAGGATGCGAGAAGACAGGTGGATCAGTATTGTACTCTGCTGAAATTGCTGAAGCATGAATTTTAATGGAAGAGTAAGACAGACCATTGTGGAACATTTCTGCCAAGTATTCCAGGATATGTGCCATGTTCATCACTGTCGCATCTAGGCCCTTTTTGGTGTTCCAAATGTGAAATCTTTTCCATTTTGCTGAATATGCCGTTCTTGTGGAAGGCCGGCGAGCTTCCATAATAATATCTTTCACTCTCTGGGATAGCTTATCCTGAGGAGGAGTCAAGGTATTTTCCAAGCTGTTAGTTGCAAGGTTTTCAGGTTGGAATGCAGAGTTTTGTAGTTGTGCTGTGTCAGTAGAAGTGGCCATAGAGGAAGAGGCCATGGTTTCGTGCGTGACATGCTCTTTAACAGTGGGTACCAGTGCTGTCTTGGCCAGTCCGGAGCTATCAGAATCACTTTTGGCTGCTCTGCCCTGATCTTCAGTAAAACCTTGGTCATTAATGGGAGAGGTGGAAATGCATACACTGTTAGAGTTCTCCAGCTGAAAGAGAGGGCGTCCACTTTCCATGCTTGTGGGTGGTATGTCCTTGAGCAGAATTTCTTCAGTTGATGATTGTGGGGGGAGGCAAAAAGATCTGTGTCCGGCCTCCCCCATGATTGTGTTAGCTGTAGAAAGATGTCCGGGTGCAGCATCCATTCGTGTGCATCCATGATATTTCTGCTTAAGCTGTCCGCCAGTATATTGTCTTTCCCTGGCACAAACTGGGATTGTAGCTGTATATTGAGCTTCAAGGAAAGATCCCATAGATTCATTGCCAGCCTGCAAAGAGGATAGGAATGGGTGCTTCCTTGCTTGTTTATGTACCACATAACCGTGGTGTTGTCCGTCCTTATTAGCAGATGGCCTTGATGCAGAAAGGGTATGAAGGCTTCGACTGCATGTATCACTGCCAGCATTTCCTTTTGGTTTATGTGCATGCGTAGCTCTTTTTGTGACCATAGACCTTAAATGCATCTGCCCTCCAAGTGCGCTCCCCATCCGTGGTCTGAAGCGTCTGTTGTAATGGTTTGGCTGGCTATTGGTTTGCTGAAAGGCAGACCCTTGTTTGACTGTCTTGCTTGAGCCCACCACAGAAATTCCTTTTGAATTCATGGAATGAGTGGTATCAAAGTTTCCAGGCTGTGACTGTGCTGAGTCCATAAACTCCGTAGGTACCATTGTAGTTTCCTCATATGTAGTCGTGCTTACGGAATCAGAAGGATGCAAGAAGCCATGTAACCCAGGGCCTGCAGGATTTTCCTTGCAGTCAGCTGGGTTTGTCTTGTCAGATTTTTGAAGTAATCTGGTAGTTGACTGTTTTTCTTCTGTGAGGAAGGCCATTTGGGTGGTTGTATCTAGATTTGCACCCAGAAAAGTTATTCTTTGGGATGGAACAAGTCTTGATTTGTGAAAGTTGACTGTATATCCCAAGGCCTGAAGTAGGTGGATGGCATAATTCAAGTGTTTTACCAAAGTTTGTTGGCTGTCCGCTTGTATAAGGCAGTCGTCCAGATATGGGTATATTTGAATCCCTGAAGTCTGCAGTGTGCCATTACTGATGCCAGGCATTTCGTGAATACTCTGGGCAGTAGATAAGCCAAAGGGCAATGCTGAGAATTGATAATGCTCTGACCCTGCAAGAAATCTGAGGTGTCTTCTGCAACTTTGTCTGATAGGGACATGCAGGTATGCCTCCTTGAGGTCTAGAGTTACCAGCCAAGACCCCTTGCCCAGCATGGGAAGGAGCTGCTGTAGAGTCAGCATTTTGAACTTTGGCACAATGAGATAAGTATTCAGTGCGGACAAGTCGAGAATAGGCCTCCATTGTTTTTCTTTTCTTGGAACAAGGAATAGTCTGGAATAAAATCCTTGGCCTTGTTCTGAGAGAGGAACCTTTTCTATAGCTTTCATTTGCATTAAGCTGGAAATTTGTTTCAAAGCCTCTGCCCTTTTATTCGGTGGCAGGTCTGGCATGCCTTTTCTTTTTGGTAATGTGTGGAAATGGAACCTGTATCCTTTGTCTGTTATTTGTAGTGTCCATTTGTCCCTTGTAATACTGTGCCAATTTTCTGAGAATAAAGAAAGCTTTCCGCCCAAAGGTGCTTCCAATTGAGCCCTGGTTGGCGGTGTCAAAGTAAAGTCATTGAGCCTGTCCTTGTGCAGCAGTTGAAGGTCCTGCATTACCTCTCTGGTTGGGAGGTTGCCATTGACGTCCTCCGTAGGAGCCTCTAGCATGCCCTCTACCTCTGGCACGCCTGTTCTTGCCTCTCTGAAACCTCTCTGTGTCTGGAAAGGACCAATTCTTGGAAGGCCAATTCCTGCTGAATCTTGGTGGTTGTACTTGGAGAAAATCTTCGACTGTTTGTACGGATTTAGCCTTTTCTTCAAATTTCTTTAGGACCTCCTGAGCCGTGGAGCCAAATAACTTTTGCTTTTCCAGTGGAGCATCCAGCAGCTTTGTTTTAACATGGTCTGGCAGAGATTGTTCCTTCAACCAAGCATGCCTACTTATGACTGCGCCAGTCATAGCTGACCTACATGAAGCTTCCAATGCATCATAACCACATTGCAAGAAATGGTTGCTAACCTGTTGTGAGTTATGTACCAGATCCTGAAGTGACTTGCGGTCTAGGGGGTCAGGTGAAGACAGTTTTTTATGCAATTCATCTAACAAATACTCTTGGTACTGTTATCATATGAAATTGATAATTTAATGCCCTCATAGAAAGAGTAGCAGAAGTATACACTTTTTTACCCCATCTCTCTAAAGCTCTGGACTCCCTTTCAGAGGGGAGAGGATTTTTAGCAGTGGCAGCTGCAACCCCTTTAGGGCCCTGGGAAATAGTTTCTGGATCAGCAGAGTAGGCCTTGTAAAGGTAAGGATGTGAGTCCGGGACCCTGTAGTACCTATCGGGTTTGGCAGGAGCCGGAGGGAGAGAATCAGGGGTTGTGCTAGAGTCAGAGTACACATCATCAATGACATTCAAAACAGGAGGAATAGCTAAAGGTCTATGCTGAGGCAAATGTAAAAAGGTCCTTAATCTTTTCCTGGAATCAGAGAATTCCTGGCCCTGCCATTGGAAATGCTCTCTCATAGTGGGTAGTGTCTCCCCAAAGGAAAACTCTTCAGGAGGGGAGGCCGAGGGAATAGATTCCTCTGCATCAGAATCCACGTAGGCTGAAAAAACCTCCTCCTGGTGGTCCGAGAGAGCAGAGCCATCAGAGGCCTCATCTGAGGAGTGGGGATCAGAGGGCTCAACCCTGGGCCTTTTGTCTGGAGGAGGTTGAGAGCCCCTAATTAAGGAGATAAGATCCTCTGCTAAGTTTAGAATCTGTGAACCAGTAGAGGGTCCCTTAGGAATAACCTTGGGAGGCAAAGCTTTTGAGAGTTTAGCAGCTTTAGCCCTGGAGAAAGCCTTAATGGACATGGATGCAGGAGGCCTGGCTGCACCACGTGCTGGTGTAGATTTGTCTAAAGGAATGGTGTCGGAAGGTTCCAGGACACCAGTTTCTGTTGGAAATTCAATAACAGACTCAGCCGGGGCCTCCGGGACTGAGGTAGTCGGTTGAGCGGTTTCGGTAATTGGAAGTACCAAGGACTCTGTTTCAGCCGAGACAGAGACACTCGCTGTAGGCCTGGCCGTGGTTTCAGCCGAAACCGCGGCCCACATGTGTCGGTCCTTGTCCTTCCGTTTCTTAATTAAATGTGAAGTCGGAGTCTCCGACGGCATCTTATATGAAAAACTAGCCCCAAAAAATTCCTCTGCAAACTCTGCCCGTCTAAGAGTGCGTCGGTTGAAGGAAGCACAGGCTGAACAGGCCGAGACGTCGTGGTCTGGGCCTAGGCAGGGGAGGCAGTAAGTGTGGAAATCCTTATGAGGTATTTGTTTCCCACAAGTTAAACAATTAACTTTATCTGACATCGGCTGAGGCAAGAAAGAGTCCCCAACGGGGTACTTAGCTTTTTGAAGTCTTCGGTAGCTGAATTACAGGAGCTGGCCGACCGGCACTTGCGAACTGCTTCTGCTTCGGGCACCACGCGGCAAGAAAGACTGGGGAAGATGGCATCGGCTGATGCTTTTATACCCCAGGCACTCTGACGTCGGGGAAAGTGCGACATCAGCCGACACCGGACCCAGACTTTGGAATCCGGCCGACCGAAGGGCTGCCTGAGGCAGGACAACCCATATGTGATGACTGCAGATGCATCCTTGAAGGACATCAGCCATTCTCGAGATGCCAGCTCCCGACAATGTTCAAGCCCTGCAATGTTTTCTTGGCATGGTTAACTATCTAGGCAAGTTCATTCCAGACTTGAGCCAACTTTCAGCACATAAAGATGTATCCTGGTATTGGTTAGAGTGATACCAAAAAGCATTTGATGTCCAGAAACACAGAATTGTCAGTCCACCAACTCTCAGATATTATGATGTTCACAAGCCAGTTACTCTTGCACATGGTGCTTTAAAATTTGGTCTTTGACCCTCTTGTAGAATGACTGCACAATCTGTTGCCTACGCATCGAGATCTCTTACCCAAACTGAAATGCAGTATGCTTAGATCAAGAAAGAGCTTTTGTCAATTGTGTTTGCATGTTCAAAGTTCCACGATTATGTTTACGGTAGATCTACACAGGTCGAAACTGACCTCCAACCTCCAGTCACTGTCTTGAGAAAGCCTATGTATTCAGCTCCAGCCAGGTTGCAATGCATGATGTTGAGATTGCAAAAGTATAATTTCACTCTTGTCTACAAGAAAGGCAAACTTTATCTAGCTGATGCATTGCCCAGATCTCCCAGAAACACCACTTAACAGTACATGGACATGAAAAATTTTTCTTCCGCACGTCTTGATGAGCTGAGGGATCACACAGCCACAGATCCAGCTTTACAAAGGTTCAACCACTTTTTCAAACAAGGATGGCTGTCAAAGCAATCCAGTTTACTTGAAGAAGTTAAACCTTATTTTCCTTACAGAGATGAGATTTTATCTGACAAAGGTGTCATTATGAAAGGTCCAAAAGTAATTGTTCCCAAGTACTTGCAACAACAGTACATTACTATCTTGCATCGTAGTCACACCGACGCCAACTCTACTAAAAGAAGGGCGAGAGGTCTAGAATTCTGGCCTTCTATGTCACAAAGCATAGAGAGTACTTTTATCTTGCTCTGTAATAGTACTAAACCACATAAACAGAAGGAACCACTTCAGCTAAACCAGATTCCTGAACTACCTTGGTCGACAGTAGCCACTGACATTTGAGTGGAATGGTTAACATTACTTGGTGTTAGTAGACTCTTACTCCAGTTGGTTCGAGATTGATCTACTTCCTAACCTAGCATCCAGTAACGTCATTATTTTATTTATTTATTTATTTTACATTTGTTAACCGGGAGAGTCCGACTGGATACAGGCCCATTTTCAGCAGAGGCCCGGGGAGAAAAGCTCCAGGTACATAACAGACATATGAACATTGTTAATGCAAAAAAGGAAGATAGTTGAGTTCTAAATACAATATAAAGATACATCACATCTTGGGAAAAAAATAACAGCAGCATATAAAAAAAACATAGGTCAGTTACAAAGGCGAGGCGCCTTGTTAAAAACCGGTTAAGGATAGTGAGGTAAGAGAAGGGTAAATGATAGTGGTTAATCAGGTTTGGAACAGGGACATTGCCAGAGAGTATTGAGATGGGGTTTAAGCTTTTTTTGAATTGTAGGAGTGAAGGTTCTGAGGTGAGCATGGTCGGTAGGGAGTTCCACATTTTACCTACAAAGTTTGAGAATAGAGAATCCCCAGCAGAATTATTGGCTTTGGTAGTTTGAGCTAAGATCTTATTGGAGGAGCGTAAAGATTGCAGGTTAATATAGGGGTGAATGATGTTTTTCAGAGCTGGTGTTTTCTCTGGGTGATACAGTATCTGGTGAGCCGTTTTGAGTTGGTTGAAATGGAGTTGGCTGGAAAACCTCTAACCACCCTAGTTGCTTCAAGTTAGTGCAGTGGTGCGTTCTAAAGGTGGAATTTGTGGCAAATCTAGCTATGTGATTGTAACAAGAAGCAAGTTTGTTAAGGGTTGTCTTGTTTAGGTTTGTAAAAAGGGGGGAGGCATAGAAAAGAGTTGATAGTAGGTGTGTGCTGGCAATTGTAATTTTAGCGTGAGGAGTGAGAAAGTGTTTTACATTATAGAGAGAGCCAAGCTTTTTATTGACGGTTTTGATGGTTAGATTGAAATGGGTGTCAAATTTAAGGGAGTTATCAATGGTAACACCTAATAGCTTTGTGTGAGCTTCTGGTGATATAGTGATTCCATTGGAGGATGTAATAGAGAAGGTGGGGGGAAGAGTCTTGTTAGTGGGTGAGAAAGTAAGTAGTTTTGTTTTGTTGGGGTTGAGAACTAGTTGACGACTTGAGAACCATTTTTCTATTAGGTTGAAGGTGTCTTGGGTTGAAGCAGTGAGGTCTGCCAGGTTGGAGGCAGTGCTGATGATAGTCGAATCATCTGCATATTGAATGCATGTGGCATGGGGGGGTGATTGTGGGCAGGTCATTAACAAAGATGGTGAAGAGAAGACATTACTAAAATGAAGTGTTATTTTGCAGTCCATGGTAGTCTGCATAAAGTTATTTCAGACAATGGCATGCAGTTTACAAGTCAGCAATTAAAAAGATTTGCAGAAGAATGGGACTTTACATGTCACAAGTAGCCCTGAGTATCCACAGTCAAATGGTTTGGCAGAATGTGCAGTTCAAAGTGCAAAACAGTTACTAGAGAACCCAAAATGAGATGATAGTGATGTTTTCCTGAATCTCAGGAATACTCCTCGTGACAAACATCTTGGTTCACCTGCCCAGAGACTTCTATCAAGACAAACCAGGTCTACATTACCACTCAGCAGTACTTTACTGGTTCCAAGTGCTAAGAATAACAGATCAGTGAAAGCCCATCTGTTAAAGAAGCGCCTATCCCAGAAGTCTTATTACGACAAGTCTAGCAAACCGCTCAATCCATTACATGAAGGAGAGTGAGAATGCAAACGTGCAAAGGTTATGATTGGATTAGAGTCGTGAAGAGTATTTGCCCACAGCCGAGAATGTACATTATGGAATCACAATGAGTAGAGTTTAGGCGGAATTGGAAACATTTGATGCCGGTGTCCAAGCCTGTACCACAGCGTCTAGCCTGTGGGAAAGCCTATCTCAGATTGAGTTGTCCAGCGTTCCAGTTCCAGAGGATGTTCCAGTAAATAACCCTGTTCTTGAGGTGAATCCCAAAGTTCCTGAAAAACGTGTTGTTCACCGAAGACTGTCCCTGTTGCTAAACCCAGTTCTGATTACTATATTACTAGATCAGGTCACATTTCCAGACCATGTTACTGATGCACACCAACTTGGATATGAACATTGTGTTCTTTTCTGATGTCTATATTATTGCATGTCTTATTCCAATATCATTTCATTGAGGGCAACCTATTTAAGAGGGAGAATGTAAATTAGTTTGTGTGCACAGCTTTAAGAAGCTTTCTGGGGGCTAGCATAAGTGTATAAATACTGAGCACATGCGAGCCTGACTGCCATTTTGTAGTTAGCTGTTGAGATGTAAGCATATATGTCTGCCCAGTCTATCAGTTCATTTATATTTTGTAATGCTGCTGTCATTCCTGATGTGTTTCTATGTAATAAAGCATATAAACAAAGTACCCCGCCTTATGACTTAACTTACGATTATCTGAAATTATGATACCATCAACTGTGTAACTTGCCAAGACTAATATAACGCAAAGCTACAATGACCAGTTCAACAACACAAATGCGGATATACTAAGCTCTAAGTTAGTTATGCACCCCGAGCATCAGACACAGCTTTTGTATCCCTGAATCCAAAAGATAGAAAACATGGATATGGGCACAGTTATCACTTGCACAGGGTGTTGTGTGTGGGGAGGCAGAAAGCCTAGTCTGACACAAAAGGTCAGTGAGTGTTTGTGAGTAAGAACGAGAAAAAGGCAGACACTGGGATAAAACAACAAATAGCCAGTGAGACAAAATGAGTAACCTGTGTGTCTGTGCATGTGTATGGGTTCTGTAGGTGAAATTGGTGTACGGGTGTGTGCATGAACATAGCCAAGTGCTAGCGCTACATCTTGGCCTGTCAAACAGGTGAGCGCCA
Organism: Protopterus annectens; assembly: GCF_019279795.1. Classification (NCBI taxonomy): domain Eukaryota; kingdom Metazoa; phylum Chordata; order Ceratodontiformes; family Protopteridae; genus Protopterus; species Protopterus annectens. The sequence goes on along the minus strand of NC_056747.1, from coordinate 221,469,332 downwards.
TGCATGGTAGAGGTGGCAATTCATCGTTGTCATCCCCGACCATGAGAACTGGCTCTGCCAGGAGTTGCACTGGCACCTCCATGCCCAGGGTCAGATGCAGTGCTGCTACCTGAATGTGACCAATGTCTGTTGGATGAGCTCCCTCCACGGGGATGTCCAAGACCACGACCCCATGGTCTGCCACGTCTGGGTGTGGAAAGCACACTCACTGATGGAGAAATGGAATTACTGCCCTCTGGGAGTGTGATCTGGAATGGCCACGTTGGCTGTTAGCAGATGATGTGGCTGATCTACACCCATGAGAATGCTATTCCCTTCTCAGCAGATGCTCCATCACAGACACTGCTCGTTCCATGACAGAAGCCCCTCTGTTTATCACAGACACCCCTCATTCCAACATGTCATTCATCTGATCCAGTGAAGCAGCAACACGGTGGAGGCAGTCATACATGCCAGACTGTGCCTCATCCACAATCCTGAGCATTTGTGTGGAGCATCTATGTGAATGTGCCTTTGCCTCCATGACAGCCTTAAGCATCCATTGAGTGGCACAGAAAGTGACACCTGCAACAGGTGGAGGAGGGACAGCAGGCCTCCTCTGAGCACCCCCATCAGTCCTCCTATGTGGCATCTCGGTCACACTTTGGGTATGGCCAGACACAACAGGAACTGATGCAGCAGTAGCCACACTTCCCTGATCAATGTGCTTGCCCTCCACCTGTCCAATATCTGTGGGCTCAGTGGACTGGGTAGGCGTAGGCCTACTGGCTGTGTCTGATGGAAGTGCAGAGGATGGCTGTATGTCAACCTCTGTGTTGGATTCAACCTCTGCACCCTCCGGACTGTGCCTTAGTTTGGCCACCATCATCATGAGAGTCTGCTGAGACATAGACATCAGGTGGCGTAGGGCCCACACTCCCACTGTCATGATTACCTATGAGAAAAAGAAAAACAGAGGAATATATTAATACATGCACTACAACAGTGCGATATATGCTAACAAACTAACAGTGTTGCCACTATTATATGCAAGAAGTACAGTTGTGTACACTTAACATAAATGTAGACGCTCGAGTGTATGCAATGTTGTAGCCCTCAGTCGGCCCGAATACCAGAGACTTAGTATTTCTGCATCAGATGCTGTCCCTCCAGGACTGACGTCAGGTCGTCAGGGGTATAAAAACCGGCAGCCAATGCTATTACATCAGTTTTTCTTGCCCCAATTGTCAGGAGCCCCCCCTATTAGGGAGCTAAGTTATGGTGGAGGAAAACATCACCAGTAGAAAGTAAATACCAATACCCCTGAAAAGGGGGGGGGGTAGTAAAAGGCATAGAGAGTTTAAAAATAAAGAGAAAACCAGGGGGCTAGAGGTAGGGAAGCCAGGACTGCAACAGTGAATACACTCGAACATCTACATTTATGGTAAGTGTACACAACTTGTCTATGTTCTTCATGTTTCACTGTTGCAGTCATCACACTTGGGAAGATTCCCAAAGCTGAAGAAGGATGGACGCAGTCAAGAAGTGTTAGGGCTGGCTAGAATTCCTTGCAGGACTGCTGTTGCAAAAACATGCCCTGGATTTAGAAAAGATAGGCAGATGGTAATGCTTGGTGAAGGTGTGTACAGAACTCCAGGTAGCAGCTTCCAGGATGTCCCTGGTAGTGACTCCCCTGAGGAATGCTGTAGATGTAGAAGTTGCCCTAGTGGAATGTGTTCTGACCCCCTGAGAGGTTGGTTTCTCATGGTGCTTGTAGCAGAAATGGATGCAATGTGCTATCCATTTGGAAACTGTTTGCTTTGAAATGGCCTTGCCCTCTGTCCCTGTTGCAAAGCTGACTAGTAACTGGTCAGATTTTCTGAATGGCTTAGTCCTATCAAGGTAGAATCTGAGCTGTCTGTGCACATCTAAGGAGTTCAGGATCCTTTCCCCTTTATTTTGAGGATTAGGGAAGAAGGTTGGCATCTGCGGTGGTGGTGCTGCGGTAGCGTTGTCGCCTCACAGTAAGACACTGTCCGGTTCTCAACTAGAGCGTCTTCTGCGTGGAGACATGCATGAATGGGCGTACCTTCGTTGAAGGTTGTGCGTCAGGGCTGGCAACTCGGCACGTAACAATCAACTGCCGATCATTAGCGGACTGGAGTTCCACTGTGGCAATCCCTAACCGGGAAAAGCCGAAAAACAACAACAACAAGGGAAGAAGGTTGGCAAATGGATAGATTGGTTGTGAGCCACAATGTACACCACTTTAGGCATAAAGGAAGGGCTAGTCCTGAGGGAAACCCTGTCAACATGGAAAATAATAAAGGGTTCCACAGGCATAAGTGCTTGTAGCTCAGACACTCTTCTAGCTGAAGTGATGGGCAGAAGCAAGGCTGTTTTCCAAGAGAGGAATTTTAACTCTGCTGATGCTGCAGGCTCAAAGGGGGGTAGCGTGAGCTTTTCCAGTACAAAGTTAAGGTCCCAAGCAGGAGTGGGTGCACTCCTTGGTGGCCTTAAGTTGTTTGCCCCTCACAGGAACTGTTTGATAAGAGGGTGAGAGAAGAGATGTGGCTCAGTGTTGTAATGAGCCGAAATGGCAGAGGCATGGATGTTAATGGAGGAGAAGGATAGGCCTCTGCGGAGTAGATCTGCTAAGTAATCCAGGATTAGAGACAGGGAGGGCAGAGATGTGTCCTGTCCTTCAGATTTAATCCAGGAGCAGTACCTTTTCCACTTATCAACATAGGATTTTCTTGTTCTGAGTCTTCTGGCTTCAAGGATGATGTCCGGCACCTGCTTGCTTAGGCTGGTTACTGGGGGAGAATTCAAGGAATAAGCCAGGCTGCAAGATTTAGGGTTTGCAGTTGCGGATGGAAGATCTGTCCCCCCTGCTGAGAGAGCAGGATTGGGTTCTGGTGTAGGTGCCAGGGTGGCACCGATGACCGGCTTCACAGGATTGGGTACCAGTGTTGGCGTAGCCAATCCGGGGCAATCAGAATTGTGCTCAGTCTGTCCTGTCTTATCTTGAGCAATACTCTTGAGAGGAGGGCCAAAGGGGGAAAGGCACAGACTGAGAGATTTACTCAATGGAAGGATAGGGCATCCACTTTCCAGGCCCTGCTGTGAGGTGTCCTGGTGCGGTGAAGAATCTGCTGAGCTGGCGATTGCAGGGGGAGGCAAAGAGATCCACCTCTGGGGTCCCACATTTCTGAATCAGAAGGTTGAAGGTGCTGTGCTCTAGTTGCCACTTGTGTGGGTCTAGGAGATTTTTGCTTAAAAATCGTCTGCCATTGAGTTTTGTTTGCCTGGCAGGAATTGAGCTTGCAGATGGACCTGCATATGTCCAAGGCTGTGCTCCACAGGGCCATTGCTAGCCTGCAGAGTGGGTTCCCCTGCTTGTTGATGTACCACATAACTGTGGTAGTGTCTGTTTTTATTAGCAGGTGTCCTGGTGAGAGTAGGGATCTGAAAGCTGTCAGAGTGTGCTGCACAGCTAGCTCTCTTTCTGGTTGATAAGCAGATGCATTTGACTTGGGCTCCAGGGGCCCTGAATGCACTTGCCGTCCATGTGTGCCCCCCCGCCATAGTCTGATGCATCTGTGGTTAGGGTCTGGGCAGAGTGGGGTTGGGTAAAGGGCAGTCCCTTGTTGTGGTTGCATGCTGCAGCCCAGCAAAGAAACTCTGTCCTTTGACAGGGTATTGTGGGAATGATAGTTTCCAGGTCCTGAGAATGTTGGCATCAAAGACTTTTTAAGTACCATTGACGTTTCCTCATATGTAGTCTGGCATATGGAATTAGTAGGATGCATGAAGCCATGAACCCTAGGGCCTGCAGGATTTTCTTTTCCTTGTGGATAGTTGGGTTCTGGTGGTCATTTGAGTAAAATAGCCTGTCAGACAGGCTTGTTTTTCTGGAGTGAGGAATGCCATCTGGGATGCTGTGTCCATGCTTGCTCCCAGGAATACAATCTTTTGACTGGGGACTAGTTTTGATTTATTTTCGTTGATGGTGTACCCAGGGAGTTTAGAAGGTTTTTTACAAATGTCTGGTGCTCCAACAGAATTTCCTGACTGTCTGCCTGAATCTGGCAGTCGTCCAAGTATGGGTAAATTTGAATATTTCTCTGTCTGCAGTAAGCAATGGCTGGAGCCAGGCATTTTGTGAATACTCTGGGAGCAGTGGATAAGCCAAAGGGAGTGCAGAGAACTGATAATGCATAGATCCTGCCCTGAAGCGTAGATATTTTCTGCATGACTCCCTTATAGGGATGTGCAGATAGGCTTCTTTTAAGTCTAGGTTGACTAACCATGCATCTTTGGCTAGCATAGGTAGAAGCTGCATTTTGAATTTTGGTACTACCAGGAAGGTGTTGAGAATGGAAAGATCTAGGAATGAGTGCCAAGTGCCCTCTTTTCTGGGTACCAGGAAAAGTCTGGAATAGAATCCTTGACCTATCTGTTCCACAGGAACAGGTTGAATTGCCCTTATAGAGAGCAGGGACTGGACTTGGTTTTTGAGCCTCTGCCCACTGGTGTAGACAGAGGTCTGGGAATCCTTTTGGGGTTGGCAGTGAGTGGAAGTAAAATTTGTACCCCTGGGATATATTGTTGAGGACCCATCGGTCTTTGGTGATGGGAATCCTTTTTTTTTTTTTGCATGAAGGGCAATTTATCCTCCTAGGGGCACAAGCAGTTGGGCAGAGGAGTGGAGTTGAGAAGACATAGGGAATTCTTTCCGTAAGGGGGTGGTTTAGCACTCCCTGCTTTAGAGCTGGAGACCCTCCACTGCTTAGAGCTCTGCATACCCTGAGACTGTAGTCTGGGGGGGGTGTCTGGGTCTAGTTTGAGATGACTTTGAGGGGGGTGGAAAGGACCAATGCCTACTGAATCTAGGAGGCTGTACTTGCAAGAATTCTTTGACTCTCTGCATAGATTTAGCTTTTTCTTCCATCTTTTTAAGAACTAATTCTGCTTTGGTGCCAAACAGATTGTCCGTGTTCAAAAGAGCATCTAATAACTTGGATTTGACATGATCTGGCAAGGTCTGCTCCTTAAGCCAAGCATACCTTCTCAGTACAGAACCAGTGACTGCTGCCCTGCAAGATGCTTCCAGGGTGTCAAAGCCACACTGCAATGTATGCTTGCTGACTTGGCTTGCAGAATGCATAAGCTTTTGCAATTCTTTATTTTCTGCACAGTTTGTAAAGGTAGCTATTTTGTGCTTAACAAGTTCCATAATATGTTGTTCGTACTTCAGCATGTAAAACTGACAACTCAAAGCCCTAATGGCAAGAGTTGCAGAGGTATATACTTTCATACCCCATCTGTCCAAAGCTCTGGAATCCCTGTCTGAAGGGGTGGGATCCTTAGCTGTAGGTGCCTTGATACCTTTAGGCCCCTGGTCTGTAGTACCTGTCTGGTTTTCTAGGGGTGGGGGTGGGGGGGTAAAGTATCAGGAGTAAGACTGGATTCCATAAAGACATCAACAACTTTCCAGGACTGGTGGTATTGCTAAAGGCCTGTGTTGTGGCAAGTCTAGAAATTCTCCAAGTCTATTTTTGGACTGAGGATAGTCTTGGCATTCCCAGTGGAAATGCTCTCAAAGTATGTAAGGTTTCACCAAAAGAAAAATCCTCTGGAGGAAAGGCAGAGGGAATGGATTCCTCTGCATCACAATCCTCATAAGCAGATAAAGGCATGTCTTTATAATCATAAACCTCAGAGGTATCAGACTCTTGGTCTGTTGAAGCTGCTAGGGACTGGTCTCTTTCTCTTAGCAGGGGAAGGCTGACTTCCTCTAATCAGTATAATAAGGTTTTCTGCCATTCTAAGCATTTTATTTTGTGGCAATGGAGCAGGTGCATGCGCTTTGGTTGTCTGTTTTCTAGGCATAGCTCATACTCTTGGCCTTAGAAACTCGGTAGTTTTAGACAGAACTGAAGTAGTCAGTTTGTGTCGAACATCGGTAGTGCGAAGAACTTCCTCAGAAGCCAGTGCCTGCTCAGCGGCTCTGGACCCAACCAAGGTAGAGACATCCACTAGTTCCATAATCGAAGAAGAGTCTCATGGCATACCAGACTCCGAACAGGTCTAGGTAGAGGCCTGCAAATCCATTGAAGAAGGCATCAGGGGCTGCAAAAGTGCCTCAGTGAGTACTGGTGAACTGGCAACTAGCTTAACGGAAGTGTCGTCGGCAGCTTTGAACCTGTGTGGTCTGTCTCTTGTCTTTATCCTTACATTTTTTCGGAATATCGGTAGTCAAATGGCTTACCGAAGTCATTTCAGAATACGGAGATCGAGAAAGAAAGTATTTAGCGACAAGAGCCCGATGACGAATGGTTCGGGAGTTGAACAAGGCACAAAACTGACAGCAAGGCACGTCATGGTCTGGGCCTAGACAGGTAATGCAGTAAGAATGAAAATCTTGGTATGGTATTTGCTTTCCACAGGCAAGACAATTATTAACTTTTTCTGACATCGGTTAGAGCAAGACAAAAGGATCCCCAATGGGGTACTTAGCTTTAGAAGACTTCAGGATGATTCAACTCATAAACGAAAACTCAGGTAGCGGCCAACCAGCACTTGCGAACTGCTTCTGCTTTGGGCTCCTCAGCAAGAATGACTGATGTAATGGCATCGACTGCCTGTTTTTATACCCCTGACAACCTGATGTCAGGCCTGGAGTGACAGCATCCGATGCAAAAAAATACCAAGTCTCTGGTATTCGGGCCGACTGAGGGCTACCTGCAGGCAGATAACTCAAGTGTGATGACTGCAACAATGAAATGTGAAGAACATCAGCAATACACACAACAGGCCTAAGATGACACACTAACATATTTCATTAAATTGATCTGCAGTAGTGACATAAAATTATTTGGCTTACCATCTGCAGAAAACATACATCGCTGGAGTCCTGATGATCCTGGAAGAAGTTAAGAGGTAAGAACAACATCTTCATATTTAACAGTAAGACAGGGGGTAATACATTTACTTCATTATATAGGCATTAACTCTACTCTCAACAAGAATGTGGCTGACAGCTTCAAACAAAGCTTATAACTGTAGCGATCTTCAACCCCCCCCCCCCAAAAAAAGACATGCAACACAGAATAAACATTCATTTCAACTGTTGTACTATACGACAGTATTCAACTGTTCAGATAAAGCCTACCTGGAAGCTCTTCCTGGGATGTGCTTGCTGTCTCAGAAGGTGTGGTGCCTACATCCAAGCACATGATGTACTCCACTCTCCTGTGAGCTGTCAAGATCTTGTATATTTGCCAGGAACTCTTCACTGGGGTAAGAGGTGGTTCCCTAGCAGGCTCAACCTGGTAACCACTTGGTCACAGGCAACTACACCTGCCTGCCTCCGTGCAGTGGTCATCATGAAAGTAGCCCTGTGGCACACCTCCCGTGGCTGCCCACAGCATTGACATTTTGTATGATCTGTTGCCATATCTGCACAGCCCCTTCCCAGGAGAAATGCGCCATGTTGCTGAAAACCAACAATTTCAGTTTCAGCATCACTGAAGGGGTGTCTCCATGGATGGACACACCTCACTGGCATAGTTGTACGTGTCCTAAAAGACAACAGAATGATACACATAAGTATCACATAACTACACAATAACCGATTCCAGATAAAACAGAAAAATTAGCCAGTCAGTATTTCCCACTGGAGAAACGAAACACTCTACAGATGTGAAATACTAACAAGCAGGATGCAAAATAAGGAGAGTAACAACAGCAACATTTCCTTGTTTGTGCTACAACAGTACCTAAACTCACCTTTGCTCCCCACAAAAGAGCAGTCTATTCCTGTATGTGCCATAACAGTAACTCACCTTTGTTCCCCCCAAAAAGAACAGGCAAATGACCCATTTTTCTAACAATAAAAATAAAACAAACTAGGTGGTAACAGAGCGATAAATCCTCCATTGCTCAAACCAGTGCACAAATATAATAAAAAAGAAATAACAATGAGCAGCAGAAGGAAACAGGCATTACCCAAGTCCAAAGTTCACACTCCGCAAAATATGCACTGTAGTTACTAACGGTAAAAACTGGTAGAAATCACTAAAAAGGCACCAAAAAGAAGGCAGTAGTATAAATAGCAGAACTCCTTTATTGTAGTCGACAAGGTAAGCACTTTCACTGTAATAGCTTCATCAGACCAGAGCCTCTGAACTTCCTCAGAAGATTTCTACCGGTTTTTACCGTTGGTGACTGCAGTGCATATTTTGTGGAGTGTGGACTTTGGACTTGGGTAATGCCTGTTTCCTTCCGCTGCTCATTGTTACTTTTTTATTACATTTTTCTAATAAAACATCTTTGAAATGCTAGAAGTGCCATCAAAGAACCTGTTCCTGAAACATTTGTACATATTTCTCAAACAGCACCCCATTTTCATGTACTGTCAATCGTGTACCTCTGAAATGTCTTGACAAACAAGCCCATGCCATCAGTACACTTCTAACTAATGCATACAGATAAAAGTGTAAAAGCCTCTACTTCACATTATTCTTAGACACATTTCAGCATATACATTATGTAGGTAACAAAATGGGGGCATACCTGCTGAAGTTCAGTACTCCTCTGTACAGATACATGCCGAAGAAAAAGCTTTTTTGCAATCTTGCAAACATATAACAACTCTCCTCACCATCAGTTTGGCTAGCTACACATTTGCCTTTTTATAATGGAGTAGATTATTAATGCCCAAAAGCAAAAAACAGGAGGCGGCAACCACTAGGCTTCCAATAATCCAGTCTCGTTATAAAAGTCTTTTATTACATGCACTAGGCATTAGGTAAGCACTTTCACTAACCGCTTCATCAGACCTTAAAAACTTTTCAAACGTACAAACATTTGCTTATATAGCAAGCACATGATACAAACGTAATTATTCAATCAACTTTTAAAAGCACACGCTTCTTGTAAAAAAATTTTTGCCTTAAGTTTTAAACATCTGATCCACTAATCCACTCTATATTTGCCAAATAAATACTACTGCTTTGAACAAATGTCCATTTATATATGCTAACAATCTGAAAACATACGAGGGTTAGATAATAATGAATGGGGACCCAAATAAACAATTCATCATTGTTGGTAACAGTATTTGAATGAAATGCTATCAAGTACACAAAAATACATATACAGCAAGGACCTTAATACTATATCTAGTAACTAAACGTCTAGACCTCAAAAAGGGCCTTGATTAAACCCGTTTATTTGGGTCCCCTATTCATTATTATTTAACCCGCGTATGTTTTCAGATTGTTAGCATATATAAATACAATTATTGCATTTGTTAGCATTGCCATCCTTAGGTAAATTATCTGATCGTATATTTAGTGGACATCCACATATACAGCCATATATTTGTTTAATAAGTAATTGCCTGAGTATGTATACAAATTATTTATTTGGATGTTTTGAATACAAGGTCTAGTGCGTCCCACCTGGTATGCATCGCACAAGAATGTGAAAAGGTGGTAATAATATGCACCATACATGCTTCCTTTTGTTGTATTTAATATGCACAATATAGCAATAGGATGGTCATTCTGATGTATGTTGCTTTTACCGATGTTGCCTCAACAATTTATATATTATAGTAGGTTGTGCAACATTATTTTATATTTAGTAATATTTTTATTTGTACTGACTGTTAGTCACAGATGGATTCTTTGATTTAAGAACAGGATGCATTTGAATTTGTTAGTCTACTATGATGCATGTATCCTTACCTGGAAGGATATACGTATCCGTTCGGACAAGTGATATTGTATAATTATATGCCATCGGCTAGTTTAATGATGGACATTTGTTCAAAGCAGTAGTATTTACTTGGCAAATGTAGAGTGGATTAGTTATTTAAAACTCACGGCAAAAAGTTTTTTACAAGAAGCGTGTGCTTTTAAAAGTTGATTAAATAATTACATTTGTATCATGTACTTGCTATAGAAGCAAATGTTTGCACGTTTGAAAAGTTTTTAAGGTCTGATGAAGCGGTTAGTGAAAGCACTTACCTAGTGCCTAGTGCATGTAATAAGACTTTTATAACGAGACTGGATTATTGGAAGCCTAGTGGTTGCCGCCTCCTGTTTTTTGCTTTTGGACTTTATATATATATATTTCGTTACGGTCAACGGAGAGGCATTTGCTCTGGTGGGTGTACTAATTTTTGTCGTTTTTAGATTATTAATATATTGCATCTGCCTTAGTCTGTTTCACAGATGACAACTACAGCAATACGCAGCTGAATTGCATGCTAATTATCCAGTCTGGTGGAGCTATTCAACAAGCTATAAAGTATCCCTGTAGACTCCATGCTAGTTTTTTCTGTGTATTTCAAGTTTTCGAGTACAAACACAGAAAGACTACATGGAATGTTAGGGGCCATGCTGCTTTAATCCATTTTTATGTGCTACAGGCTGAAGCCAATGCTGCTGCTGCTGACAACAGGCCTAAGCCAAGTTTAACTTATCACAACCTACATGTGGAAATTGTAGAGCTACAGGGTGGACACTACAGGCACTCTGCGACCTCTGCTGCCCTCAACTCAGAGTCAGAGCCAACTGAGGTGAACCCATCCCAGTGGAAACTAAGGTATGTATAGCCCTTAGAACCTTAGCTACAGGTACCTTTTCAGAGACTAACGGTGGACATGCTGGTGGCATCACAGGCATCAGCATCCAGGATCCTCCACCAATTCCTTCATACTATGCTCCAACATGCCAGTAAGCACATATATTTTCCTCATAGTTCTGAGGAGAGGGCCAGCGATATGCAACCGTTCTACCGGGTAGCGCACTACCCTGAAGTACTGGATGCTGTTAGACTGCACTTCTGTAGAAATGAAGGCACCATCTAAGGAACAGGGTAGGGTCTACATTAACAGAAAGGGCTACCACTCTATCAACAGTCAAGTCGTGTGTAATGCCAAGGGAATCATCTTGAACATGTGTGCTGGCAACCCTGGCAGTTACCACGAATCGCATATCTGTTACACCTCCCAACTCTTACCAGATGTTTGCTAGGGAGGATATCCCACAAAGTCATTTACTGAGGGATTCAGGCTATTCACTGGAACCATGGCTGATGACACCATCAGAAATGCACACACACCCACGGAAGAATGCCATAAATGAAACACATGCTCAAACCAGAAAAGTCAACGAGCGTGTGTTTGGGCTGCTGAAGTCACAGTTCCGGAGCCTAAACACATCTGGTGGAGTCCTAAAGTACAATCCATGGACATGTACCGAAATCTTCACAGTATGTGCTATGCTACACAGCATAATCCTGAGGAAAGAGCTGCAGCAGGATCAGCAAGGGGAAGGGGCAAACACCCGACCATCAATGCCAAGGTCACCACAGCCACACAGGCAGATGAGGAATCAGAGGGGGGAGCCACCAGCTGCTGTGGGTGTAGGCAGACATAGGTGTGCTCAGTGTGCCCTTGCACTGGCTAAGAGGCCACGCACAGCACACTCACACACCGCCCAGCAGCCTAAAACCTTCCTCCTACTGACATACCTTCAGTAACATTGATGCCAGGCAACTCGCACAAACTTTACCTCCCCATGTATTGGCTGTGTACTGCTTGTATCAGCCAGAGTCAGCTCTGAACTAACACTGTGGCAACTGCTGCATTTACAAGGCAAGTCTTGAACCTGAAGTGTACTTTTTAATAAGATTATGGCATATTCTTGTATTTCATCACTTGGTTGTTGTTGTGTCTTTCGGCTTTCCCCGGTTAGGGGTCGCCACAGCGGAACTCCGGTCCGCTAATGATTGGTGGTAGATATTTACGTGCCGAGTTGTCGGCCCTGACGCACAACCTTCAACTAAGGTATGCCCATTCAAGCATGTCTCCACACACAAGACGCTTTAGCTGAGAATCGAACAGGACAACGTCTTACTGGGAGGCGACAACGCTACCGCAGCACCACCACCACCGCAGTCTTGTATTTCATCACTCGGTACAATAAGTAAAAGGCAGGAGATTTGTACAGAAATTACATTAACATGTGACAGGAGAGACTTAATCTGACTTGTATGTGCCCATTAGAAAGTAGCAGGCCTCAGGCATCAAAGATTCAGTCATACCTCTCAAAAGTAATGATGATCACGGAATTCCCTCAGTTTAGCACCAAATGTTTTGTACTGGAAAATAATTAAAAAAAAAAAAAAAAAAAATAAGTATAATGATACACATTGCAGTTTCAGAATTCACAACCATCACAAGATCAGACAACAGACAGGATACAAAACAAGAAGAGTACAAGGTGGTACCTCACAATTCAACCACCTCACAACTCGACTGTTTCGCAATTCAACCATGCTTTCAGCCACCCGGGCATCCCACAATTCGACCCAGAAAGAAGACTGAAAAGTTATTACGTTTATGTAGGACAGTTGTTTCTTTTAAGTGTTGCGAAGTGAAGAAATGAGGCCAAAGAAGAGTGATACTGGTGGGAAAAAAAACAGCTGAGCACTGAAAAGAAGAAAGAAAGCATAGCTAAAGTTGAGAAAGGAGGTAAAATAGGACAACTGGCTGACATGCCTAGGACTGTTGTGTTGCTGTGTCTTTCGGCTTTTCCCAGTTAGGGGTCGCCACAGTGGAACTCCGGTCCATTAATGATTGGCAGTAGATTTTTACGTACTGAGTTGCCAGCCCTGATGCACAACCTTCAACGAAGGTACGCCCATTCATGCATGTCTCCACACAGAAGATGCTCTAGCTGAGAATCGAACAGGACAACGTCTTACTGTGAGGCGACAACGCTACCGCAGCCTAGGACTACCGTCTCAAAATTTTGGGAAAAATAGACAGCATCATAGGTGCTAAGGTATCAAAAGGAGCAACAAAGGTTTGGACAAACACAGAAAAACAATTCATGAAGAAATGGAGAAGATGCCTCTTGTCTGGATCCAGGAGAGGCAAATGAAGGGGGATCCAATAACTCAGACCATGATCTGTGAGAAAACTAAGCTAATCTTTGAAGACCTACAAAAAAACTCTAGGAAGTAGCTCACAGCAAACAGAGAATTTAAAGCAAGTAGGGGATGGCTCCAAAGATTTAAAAAAAGAAATGGCATCTACAGTGTTCTTAGACAAGGAGCGGCAGCTAGTGCCGACAAAGAAGGTGTACAGAAATTTGTCAAGAAATTTGAAGAATTGATAGAGAGAGAAGGCTGTCTGCCAGAATAGATTTTTAATTGCGATGAAACGGCTTTTCTGGAAAAGATTGACAAGTAAGATTTGCATAATCTAAGAAGAAGCTAGGATTCCAGGTCACAAGCCCATAAAAGACAGAAGCACACTCCTCATGACACCAAATGCTAGTGGAGACTTCAAGCTGAAGCCTCTGCTGGTGTATCACTCAGAAAACTCAAGATGTTTTGGAAAAAAGATTACAAAATCAAAACTACCTGTAATGTGGAAATTAAACACCAAACCTTGGGTAGACTAGTCAGTTTTCAAGGAGTTTGCTCCCACAGCTGAGTACCTGGACATGGGGGAGGTGGATGTGGGGGAACTGCTACAAGACCATGACAATAAGCTCACACTGGAGGAACTTACAGCACTTTTGCAATCAGCAGTTCAAAGAAAAAGAAAGGGAAATTTCTTCTGAAGATGAGGATGCCAGGGAAAAAGGACCGGTTGTATTAAAGAACGTTTATCCAACTTGGGAGAAGGTGCAGGCTACAGTCTTGGAGTGGCACCCCAAGACAGGTGACATCAACAGGATGATGGACTTGTTTAACACAATCATGCACCACTTCAAGACCATCCTGAAAAATGAGGGATAGACAAATCACCCTGGACAAATTTTTTTTGGCTACACCTGCCAAAAAACAGATGGAATGGGCAGGACAGGGTGAAGAAGACTTCCCTTCCAACAATCAAAGACCAAGTGGACTCGGTAAATATGGTGGCTCATGTTCAGTTTTTGGCATGGACACTGGTGGGGCTGGGCAGAGAGAATGGGCACAAGTGTATGATGCAGACTCACCTGAACAAATGAGCCAAGTAGGGTAGCCACTAAGCAAAGTCCTGGAAAGGTATTTAAAAAAACACACACACCCAGTATATAATGTATTGTGTGTTATTTCTTTTGGGGATGTGGATAGGAAACTATTGTAAAATGTTTTAAGTTTTAATGCTATTATTTATTTTGGAGGTGTGACTAGTAAACTGTTGTAAGAGGTTTTGAGTTATAATTTATATCACATTAAAGTGAACTAAATAAAACATTAATCCTAATCGGAGACAACAGATATTCATTTCACAACTGCTATCGCACAATGATGCAATGAGCATGCATTTCATCTGGACAGGAAACATGTTAGACTGCATTCTTAGATGGATTTAGCATCAAATGAATTTGTATGTGACATGTGAGTCATAGTTTTAGGAATGTGCAATAGTCCTCCATTCCTCCTCCACATCCACTCCTCCATTTAAGAGGTGCTCTACACTTCAAATCATGGTGAGCTACATTTTAAAAAAAAAAATTTTTAATTTATTTTTTAATTTTGTTTGGGCCAGGAATGAATTAAACCATTTTCCAAACATTTCTATGGGAAATGGCATCTTGCAATTCAGCCGCCATTCAGGAACAGATTATGGTTGAATTGTGAGGCACCACATGTAACAAAAGCAAGATATTCTTGTTTGTGCCTTAACAGTAACTCACATGTGCGCGCCCCAAAAGAACAGCTTATGCTTGTTTGTGCCATAACAGTACCTTAGCTTTGTCTCCCCACTAGAAGAACATTGTACCCTTGTATGTGCCGTAACAGTATCTCACCTTTGCTCCCCTCCACCAAAAGAGCAGTCTGTGCCTGTTTGTGCCATGCAAGTTGCCCTTCTGTTGTTGGCAACTGCATGTCATATTATTCCCAGTTAACATCCTCACACATTTTAAGGCTAATGATATAGAATATCTTACACACTGCATGTCTCACAGTATTGGTCAGATAATGGATGAATGACCAAGAAACACAGAAAGGTAAGATGATTGTATGATCACTAAGTGCACTACATCCAAATACATGTACAAATAACAGTTTATGGTTTGATATCAGTGTACATTCGGTTACAGCTGGTTCTGTGAAGAATGACTTAAGTTCTTGGCTGCAAAGCTGATTGTGTAGCAAAGAGGAATAAGGCACCCATCCTTTGTTCTGGAGGTACATTAGAGCGAGAGTTCTAATGCACACCTAAGTATAAATATTATGTGTAATAACATTTTGTAGTGTGTATGCTGTTCGATTCTCAGCTAAAGCGCCTTCTGTGTGGAGACGTGCATGAATGGGCGTACCTTCGTTGAAGGTTGTGCGTCAGGGCTGGCAACTCAGCACGAAAAAATCTATTGCCAATCATTAGCGGACCGGAATTCCGCTGTGGCGACCCCTAACCGGGAAAAGCCGAAACACAACAGCATGTCATATATTGCTTTTCCTCATTTCAAGTATTTCTCCCTTTTAACATTTTTTACCAGTGTTTGTATGATGCTGCTCTTAATGAAACAGGGCTGACTCTGCTTATCTCATTTGCGCAAAGTGCAGCAGTGCACAAACTGGACCACCCAGGAAGCAGACAGGACCAGGACAGCCAAATATAGAAACCACATGCATTCAATTAATACTATTGTGCAAACCTGGTAAGTGATGTGTTGTGGTTAAACAGCAACACCTTAACAATGAATACTAAACTGGGGAATATCATGTAAAACGAATCCTGTGGCAGCAGGTATTAAGTGCAGTACTGGAGTCCAGATGGTCTGGGGTTTTAGTACAGGGCATGCAAAATTTGTTTTACAGCTGTAACCCTGCAGTTTATAGTAATGAACTGCAACACAGACAAGTGTTTTTTCATCCTTCTTGTGGCAAGAGGTATAAGTGTAGAACTATCATACACATGGTCCGGAGTTCAAATACACCCACTTTTAATGTTGTTCCACTTCCCATTATAGTCAGTCTCACTTACAATACTTGATGCACAGTGTAGCTGATATTAATTTTTAAATATGAGGGTTAAGACACTACTATTGTGTTATTTACTTATTTATTCATCTATGTAGTGCCCATTTATTATCAAATGTATGACTGGGTATAGTGTGTACTATGTTCCTGTAAGCATATTTCTTCTATCTGGAGTGACATGTACATCAAATAACCTTGAAATTGCACTGTTTGTCTCTGTTGCACACTGCTTACAACCACACACCCTGGAGTGCCATGTTTGGGCAATTGTGCGCACCATTTTCAAACAGTGTGCACATTCCCAGTGAACGCAATAACTGGAAATAGGTTAGACAACATCATTCTCCATTGCTATTGATCTGTGGTAGACATGGCAAGTGTGCGTGAAGAGGGTATGAGATTTAGGGCTCAGAGATGGGGTGTCCATGAGTCCAAGATTTTTGCTGGACTCCTAATGAGAGAACACAGTGCTAAGTTGGTGCAGGAGGACTATTCTGGGAACCAGTTTAAGACAGAGGCTTGGGATAGTTTAGCCCGGGCTGTGACCAGTGCCATCGGTATTCCCCGCAATGGTGAAGAATGCAGACAGCACTACAGTAACCTCTGCAGGAAGAAGAGGAATACCCTCCATATTTGGATCAAAGAATTTAGATGGAGGGCATCCCACAGATGTGTAAGTATCAACTACAGAGAGTACTTGTAATTTTTAAAAGCTGAATATAGGCAAGCCGGGTATTCGTAATGGTATTCTCTTCTGTTTTTTTCCACAGCTGAGACTGAGGGTGTATAATATTAGGACACTTCCCGCTAGACTGACGAGAATGAGGGAGGCATATGGTATATCTTCAGAAGAATACTGCTATTGTAGCACTGAAAGTTAAAGATAGCTTGCT
Source organism: Protopterus annectens (assembly GCF_019279795.1). Lineage (NCBI taxonomy): Eukaryota > Metazoa > Chordata > Ceratodontiformes > Protopteridae > Protopterus > Protopterus annectens. Next base: position 221,452,452 of record NC_056747.1, on the reverse strand, counting down.
TGGTATTTTATACAGTTGTATTAAATTGAACATGCATAGTCCAACTGTAAAAGCAAGTATGCATGTATTATTTTGTAGCACAAACCGTGAGTGCAATGCTAGACGTTAGTCAGAGGTGGTGGGTTCAAATACCATACTTCCCAACTATACAATAACTGTTAATTCTTCAATTATATGTAGCTCAAAGGTTTAAAATAAAAGCTCTATACCAGTGGTGCACATGTCCTGCTGTAAACTGTAATCTGGACAACTGGAACATGCAAATGTGCGATATATGCTCATGTAAAGGAGTATCTGTAGTGCAGTGTGCACCTGCTAGGTGCTGCTAGTCTTAAAAGTAGTAAGTTATCTGTTGGGGATGGTAGTCTTAGGTTAAGATAATAGAGTCAAATAATTGTGTTAATGCATTGTATGTTACATATAAAGGTACTAATCATATCTTTTTTTTTCTCTCACCCCAACCTTTACCTTTTTTTTTTAATTATGTGTTGTCAAAATGTGTCCATGTCATCCATGTGTAACACATCACAAAATGCTCCACACCACAGCTGAGTAGGCTTGCCCCCACTCCACCAGCCATTGGATAACTGCCCTTCAAGTCTGTGAGTCCACTTGGCAGCATCACCTCTGCTGCCCCTGTACTATCTGACCCCTCAGGTAGTGCTGCCCTGGAGGATAGGCCACTGGTTTCCTCCAGCAGCAGTGGCGGGGTGATGACTATCACCTGCTCTGAACTGCCAGGGATGGTGCGTAGGGTTGTGCACCCCCTGTTGGTGCACACCTACACTGGATGGAGGGGCTGCTCTCCTTGATTTTACATAGGATCAGGAGGAGAAGCAGACATCAAGCGCTCCAGCCAGTGGCAGAGTGATTTGACAGTGATGACAGTCCTGTGGGTGAGGACTCAATTTTCACTGTCAACCAGCCTGATGTCCATGGGTCCTGGATTTCTTCACCCTCACCCCATCCATGGTGTCCACGGACCTCTTATCCATCACCATCCCTGTGTCTTGTCTGTCTGCAACTGTTTCCTCACATACCCAAATTACCAAACCCAGACTTATCTGCGTCCCTTCCCTAACATTCCTCCCCATCTGTCCTACAAAAAAAAAAAAAAATTGTCCCATACACTCTCCATTTTGCACGTCTTCTTGACGCACTTAATTCAGTCCAATTGGCTATACAGCATGACTGTGTTCTGGTCACCCCTCTCTCTGGAGGTGAGAGTTCAAATTCAGGTAATATTTTGCATATATCATCAGTTTTTACTGTTGAAGATATTGATAGCTATGGTTCTTTTTTACCGCCCTCCTGTATTGCTTTCCATTTGTTCTTCCCTCTGCTTGCTCCCCATTTCATCGCTGACCTATCTTCCCAATTTTCTTTAATACATTATTGCGAAATGGTGTACACTGCACACCAATGCCCAGCAATGCTAATATGAAAGAACTTAAAAGTGTTAGATTCAGTTGTATTCGAACCAAATAACATCTATCCCCAAAAAGGAACATATCCTTGCATTCAGTGCATTACCACCTGCTGCCATAGAGTCAGTTAAGTAGCAGGTGTATTCCATAGATTAAGTACTATCAGACTTTAGAAATGCTGGAGAAGCAATGGATCCCTTCACTTTTTGGGCTCCAGGTTTGCGTGGAGGTGCGCATCTCGCACCAACGGTAAGCAGTGGCAAAAGTAAAGGTTACCCCCACCAAATGACGCTTAACCTGTCACTGCATTATCACTCTGCAATGAAAAGTATTTTAAAGTATTAGATACAATTGTACTGAAAGGCAGTACCATCTGGCCCAAACGTAAAATGCATTAACATGTGCTGCCACAGAGTCAGTTCAGCAGCAGTGTTTTTCATAGACTCAATGCTAATTGTCAAACTGTAGCAATGCTGACACTGGAATGATTACATGACATTTTCTTATGTACTAATCATTCTTAAGTTCTCCCTTTTGCCTGTCGCACAATGCTGGGCAAACAAAATAAGCGTAGCATTCCTCCATTTCCCGTGATGGCATTAAGCAGAGCATTATGCAAACACAGCAATAAATAAATAAATAAAATGACAGAGAAAACACAGGAGGTTGGATGCTAATGTAACAGAACCTGTGAATGCTCTGTTGTTTATTTGCATTTCCAACCTTGACAGACCTACATGTAACACTTTGTAAAGTCTAAGCTGACCCCCCCCCCCAATGCAAGTATTCACAATTGCCATCCAGTAAATACACACACTGATGCAGTGCCTGCACAATGTTTACATCCCTACATGGATCCAATTTTTTTGGATTCAGCAATTCTAATGAGTTCTGACCTCATTTGCATCTTCACCGTGCTAACAGCCCTGAATAAATGATCTGAATTATGAACACAGAATGGATGATATAACTTTGGGATAAATCAGCACAGAAGAGTGCTGCTTTTTACATGGATGTGTGATTTTCTGGCAAAACACTGTCCAGTCATTAAAGACTGAAGTCAGAAAATGATGACAGGCATTTGAGTTTCAGATTTCATACCCTTAGTAAAATTCATGTCAACACAAAATCTATTTTATCAACTTTCTAAGTTTGTAAGTGCAATATTTAAAAATTCTCCTATTTTTGCCTCCTCCCATTATTTATGACATTGTACAGATATCTTGTCCTAAGGTGTTAAGAGGTATGGTCTGCATTACCATACTGTTCACTTCAGAGTGGGGCAACAAAGCTGCATTTCTCATCTTAACACAAGCCCTGTTACTTTAGCAAGTTTCTAAGTTAATAAGAGCAATATTTAAAATTTGTCCATATTTTTGGACCTTTATCCTGCCATTATTGATGGCTTTGTCCAGATTTCTTGCTCTAAGCAGTTGAGAGATATGCTGTGGGACTCCTTTCCATGGCTGTATTTGAAAGGTTTTTGAATACTGACCGAACACCAGCACGGTCTACACGGTTGATTTCTGGCTTGCTGAATTGCTCCGTGGTGTCTACCAGGTTGAATAGCATGCTATTCAGCTGCTTATGCAGCTGATTAGCATGCCACAGTGTTTAACTCCTTTCCGTGGGGGTGTGCACCTCTACACGGTGCTTACTGAATTTAAATTTTCCCACGGCCATGTGCACATCAAGCCGCGATGCAAGCACAGTGAAAAACCACTGTGTACACTTTATTGAATCCTGGGGCTTATGTTTACAGACTAGTCTTATAATACAATGGCAAAAATGATCTCTGAATGAAGAAAATCAAACTTTCATTTCAAATGTGCTTTACACAAGTCCTGCAGATTAGCATTAGTAACAGACCTAAAGAATCTTTCACACAAACAAAATGTCATCCAGGCATGGTACAAAATACAGCATTTTATTGGTCCTTATATACATCTGCTACCACTCATCTGCAAGGGAACTTACAGAGGCCATAGACAGGACAAAACAAAACACAAAGAGAAGTACAGGTCAGAGAACAAATTGCTCACAACAGAGTTGTAAAGAACCAAACACTATAAACTCATGTAAAACAGTGCATCTTCATTTGGGACTTTGGTCTGAATTATTAAAATGTGAATAGACACTTCCCACCCTCCATCTGACCTACCACTCATGCTGATAATTCATCCATTGTCCACATTTACTCAAACATACAAATCAGGCACCAGAATAAAAATTTATATCACAGCGGTCAGATAACACAAGCAAGTTATTACACATGCCGCTGACAAACAGTGGGAAGTAAAATGTGAATTTCCCCTTTTGATTTCATGATCAAGGACATACATGTTCACATGGCCATATGCCACAGGACACTAAAAATTCTGCATATAGTATGCAAACACACACCACAACATACTTTAGTGTTTCAAACACTGTCATAAACATTCGTGCAAAAGTATATGCTTACCCACAGCACAGACCACACACACAAAATCAGTACAGCTTCACGCAGACATGTTCAAAATATTCTCAAACGCAGCATGCATACACATACACACACACATGCACAAACTGTACAGCTACATACACACACCACAACCTCACTGCATGTGCATACTGCCCCTCAGTTTTGCATGTGTACAAATTAAGACAGTGAAAATCAAATCAAGAATAAGTCCTCAGGGCACTATCCAAGACCAAAAACACTAACTTTATGGGGCTGGATAACATACCAGGCTGCCTATTGGCCAGCCTAAAACAGGACTAATATCAATCTCCAAACAGGCACCATGCCAGATGAATGAAGAACAACGGCACTCATCCCCTTGCACCAAGGTGATGTGCCAACAGACCTGGGTAATTATAGACCCATAAAGCCTAGCCAGCCTCATATGTAAGGCTACAGAACAGATCATTATGGAATTAATAAACAAGAAAATTGATAACCTACAAACTCTCACCCCAATCCAGTTTGAATTTGTCAAGGGCAAATGCTGCTTACTCAACCTGGATGACTTCTCTGAGAAGGTTACTGAAGCAATCGATCAGGGAAAAATCAGCACACATCAGATATCTACACCATGCAGGGGCATTCAACACCAACTCTATCATACGGTGTTGACTGATAGAAAAAATGGCTAAACAACTTTTGGCGAACCCATGCTTATATTTTGTTGAAGGGAGGGCAGTCCTCTGCATCTCCTATGTGGGATGACACCCCACACCGCTGAACTTAGATAATCCAACTCCACAGTTGCACAACAGTAGGGCAAAAGAAAACTCAGCAAAAATTGTTTTGCCCAAATTTCCTCGATCATTCAGCACTTGTTGAAAGTGCTATCAACTGACTGACCTGCACCCAGTAAAACAACCTTAAAAGTTTGTTACTGAAAAATGTGGTCACATGACTTTGGGGTTTTAGCAATATTACTTTTCGTCAAAGCAAGGCATTCAGGCTTGCAACATCAAGCTGTGATGTCTTGCTGAGAAAGTACAGCTGTGTTTTAACGTAAATGTAGGTATTCCAAGTATATACCCTCTTACAGCCATCACTTTTGGGATGCTTGCCTGCAGAAGACCAATGGCCAGCCTGACTACCACAGCTCTACCATCCCCCTACATCTGCATTGAAAGGGGGTCTCTTGTGTAAGAACTTGTGGGAATGCTGAACCTTGTAGGAAAAGACCAGGCTTCCTAGTTGCATGGGGGAAGGACGCAGGCTCCACTGATGCATTTATAAATGCATCTTCCAAGCTTTCTAGGACTACAGGAAGTGCAGCAAGTTTTGCTTCAGTTGGGTACATGAAAGCCCTATACCCTAGTTGGGCCTATGAACAATCCTTGACATTCTAATTGAAGATTACCTAATTGAAGATTTCCTTCATTTCTAACTGGGATTTGCAGTTCATAAAATTCAATAAATCCTGGCCAACTGGAACAGGTCTTTGAATAAACCATGGGTTGCGAGTTGTGTGAAGGAACAGTTTGACTTAGGCTGAGGCAAGCTAGTGAACCCTGGTTTAAGCTTTGGCATGTAAGGCCTTGGTTAATTAAGGCAATCTGGACCTCAAGCCTATAGTCATGGGCAGGTATTAAACATCTCAATATGGTCTCAAGTAGACTTTTCTCAGACTAACAGTGAAGGAACTCCACTCTCCCATTTATTAATAACTATGTTGGGATAACCTATAAAGGCCCTCGGAGAGGCCTCTAAGCTGACCAGTGTCATTGCAGTTCCAATCTATGAAGATGGGGTCACACCACCGACCTTGACCAAAACCATTCAGAGGGAGTGAACTGAGAAAGACTGTAGCCTGTTGAGTCTTGTCCTTGGGGCATTTGTCTGAATGTTTGTGTTTCAAGAGGAGAAGCATGGAGCCCTGGCCAGTTCCATGACAGAATTGGACCAAGTGCACACCTGTTTTTGACCTAGACATTTCTGGAGAGGTTTTGCCCTGTGAAAGATCATACAAGGTGAATTTGGTTCATCTAGTCTTAAATGATGGATGTGGTCCAGTCTGCTGTAATACAGACAGCTGCTGAGGGAGTGGGTGTACGGCATGTGGCACAGGGACTCTGGATGTACACATGACTCTGACAAGCTGTGTTCTTTCAGTGGCCTTACATATCAGGCACTTGTGGGACTGTACTTGCAAATAAAGGAAAAAGTGACAAGGCATTTCAGATACTCACATATCCAGGTGTGTTAGCCAACAAAGAAGACATTCAGTCTCTGTACCAACAAAACACAGCAACCCATGGATGACCGCATACCGACTCTTGGCTCCATCTCCCATCCCATACAACAAAGATGCGGTTACAACTGAAAGGAAAAGAAATTCTCCCACAAGGTAATATGGTATGCAAAGTCCAGATGGGTACACAGGGAGCAGAATAATCAGTGGAGTGTCAGCTGGAACAGCTTCATGGTTTGCTTACTGATTTAAGTTTGTATGCATACACATATGTATGTTTGTTGACTGGGATACTGGATGGATCCAATGTGGACCTATTTCAGCCAAAGCTTGGGAGCTTCAGCAGAATATGAAAAAAGTAGTTCAATAGTAAAGCAATAAGATCACTACAAAGCTTACAACTTAAAATACAATAATACAGTGCATTTAAAACAAAACAGAAAAACACAGAATAAATGCACAATATTTACATATTTACAATGTACATAAAGTATCAGCTACATATTAAGTTAATGCACTGGTTAAGTGTATAAGGTTAAGGGGTTCAGCAGTTTTAGAGCATTCAGGAGGAATCTTGTGATGGGAATGGCAATTCTTAGATGTGGGGTTTGGCCCATGAAAGAGAAGGAGAGTTAAAGACAAGTAGTTTTGTTAAGTTAGTTTATGTTACAGGTGGGATGCATGTGAGCCTGCTTTCCTATAAATGTTAACTTTCCTCTGGATTTACTGTAGACAGCTGTACTACAGAGTTCTGTAGGGAGAGTGTCCCATAATTTAGGTGCAAGGGCAGACAGTGCATATTCAAAGGATGAGAGCGAGTTTGTAGAACTGGCCAAAAACTTGTTCACTCCAATGAAGCTCAGGAAGTTTGCACTGTAACTTCCAATGGGCAGAGCCTATGCCTTTTGACAGAATCAGATTAAGTCCTCATATTTCAAACAAATGTTTATATCTCCTGAACCAGAGGGGTTATGAAATAAGTATAAATGGCAAACTTTTCAGCCCAAACTATTTTTATAGTAGTAGTATTCTTTAGGTTCTAGGTCGTAAATGAATTCTATAGTTCACAGTAACATTACATTTATAATATTTTGTAAACAACTTACAATATCTCAGCAACCACTCAAGTTATAGACTGTCACCAGCATTGTATTCATTTAGCTGAGAGCTTTCATATGAAGCTAAGTAGTTCTGCCTGTGTTACTTGGTTGTTGAGATATTAAAAAAAAATTAAAAATTATATCTATATAAATTAATATCATAAAAACAACAGTTAATATCTCTTTACCTGCACTAGACAGAGGTCAAATATTAATGCAGTTGAATTTACCATTGTGTAATATACTCTTTGTTTGTGTCTTTCGGCTTTTCCCGGTTAGGGGTCGCCACAGCGGAACTCCGGTCCGCTAATGATTGGCAGTAGATTTTTACGTACTATTGTGTAATATACACTATTCCGCAAAAATCTTTTAAAACCTTGTACATACCATGGTTTTAGAATTATTGATGCAAATATGAACAAAACAATATCTGACACCTAGAGTTGTCAGTAGGAATTAACTGCAAATGCACCTGGAGGCATCACTCGGATGTAATGAGTTAACTGAGTACCATTGACTTGTGAGCAGATTTGGTAATGTGCATCTCTGATAGCCAGCCTGCTGTATCTGGACTAGTCCTGTCCTTTTACATTAACGTGTGGGAAGCTTACAATTCTGGGATATATATGTAATGACATCCAGGTGGTTGTGTCCATGACTGCATTTTGCAAAGTAAATTTGTTTGAAACTAGATGCCTGCCTGAGTTAGTCAGATCAAAATGGTATCACACTGGTTTTAAGGTACTTCTCCACAGACATGTCACATGAAAATCATAATCTACAGAATTGTTGACTAAAAAAACCTCACCCAAAAGCAGCACTTTTTTTTGGGGGGGGGGGTGAAGCTCAGTGCATTCTCAGAACTCTATATAGTGAAGTCTAAGGTTACAACTTTGAAAGAGTTTATGCAGGAGAATAAAAGAACACTTCCTCAAACTCGGTATGCTTACTGCATATCATAAACCATGATTTGATTACCTCATATCAATGATATGGCGCTTTACAACAGTACCAAGTAACAAAATACCATGCTCTCCCTCAAATGCAAACCACTGCAGATAACATTCTCACCTATGTCACTGTTAGGGACAGAGCACGGGCAGTGTGTGACTGAGCACTTCTGGGGGAGGGGTGGAAGAGAGACCGAGACAACCATATGCACGTGTGCGCACACACACACACACTTACACTCCTACTGCTTGGCAAAGCTAGTATGTTCGTTTTTAAGGTGACACTTAAACATCTGGAAAATTAAGTAAAACATCTGTGCTAATTGAAATTACCTGTCAAAAGTCTTCTATAGAAACAATTTAAGTGCTATTTAAAACAAATCATTGGGGACCCAATATTCTGCATTTTAAGGTAGTTGTAAAGGCCTGACACACACTTTGCCAGACTCTATATGACCACAATTTGCTGCTTGAATATCTCAGCAGACAAGTATCAATCAAATGCTTTATCAATCTTTATATCACACTCACTCAAAGGTCTACTACACACCCATTTCTCCATGCATGCAAGCAAATTAAGAATTGCAACATGTAGTCAAGCATTTCCTCTATGTTTAGCTCACACATGAACATAAGCACATAAACAAGGCAGACATACCAGTGCACATTTTCACAGATTACCAAGCATACACACAGCAACTGTGTACACAACCCGTAGCTGAAATGTCCTGAAAGCTGCCACTACTTTAATGTGCCTCCACCTTTTCATCAAACATAATTTAAAAAAAGTCATTCAGAATGGCTCTGATGTGCTCAAGTTAGGTTTACAGTTTGTGAAGAGGAACAGGTACCAAGAAAATGCTGTACTATGAAGCTGCGATAAAGTCCAGTCAACTCTGATACACCAATCTCCGCTTACTTGACTTCTGTTAACAGAAAGAGCACACTGAGAATCAGTTCCTCCCTGCAAAATATAAGCTCAGTGGTAGCAGCCCTTGACATATAGATCCCAGTTTATAATACGAAAGGTTTTCACTACATCAAATTTCCATGAAGGGGTTTGCACCCAGGACGCTGGGTCTCATCAACATCACACTTAATACTCCAATGTAAGAGCTACAAAACTCTTAAGCCTATCCTTCTGTGGGACAGCTCCTCTGTTTACAAGATGATAGGCAGCGAACCCCATTGAACAGCACCAGATCCAGTCTTCAAGTCCTCTAGTCTCTAGCAAGTGTGAATTTGAAGAAAATACAGAATCTTTGTTCACTCGCTGAATTCAAAGTTTTGAAGAATCAGTGTCAGTCCTCAGTAAATTATTTCATACACTGTAGCCTTCCTATCCCCAGAACCAGTGACAATAAACTGATCATCTGTGGATATGTCGCAACTCAAAACAGATGATGACTCTTTAGACTGCAAAGAAAAACAAATGAGCATTACAAATTATACTAAACCACAGATATAGTCTACTAGTTCAGTGGGAATCAGCCTAAATCACAGACATCACTGCCATCCTTGCCTGAATACTACAAATGTAATGCAAAACCTCTAGTAGTCACTGCATCTGTTTATCCCATAAGCTGCAGTTAATGAGCAAAACAAATAACGCTCACTGCCAAGTACTGTGCCCAATGGCCTAAACTGAACCACAGTCTAAAAGCACAAACTATCTTAATTAAAAACCCTTACTTTACAGTAAACTCCACTAACTTGTATGGACATAACCTTGAGCTATAAAAATAACTTATGCAACATGGACCAAACCCACCTAAAAATCAACCTGCGAATTATAAAATAATTCCGTATCTGATAGTTTTCCACAATGGTAATATCACATTGTTTGTCAAAGCAACTCCCTGTATTTTTGACAGTTTGGCAAACTTTAATTTTTTTTTTTTTTTTTTAATGATACAGTCTTACTGCAGATACACTTTCTAGAGTACGAAAAAGTACCAACTGCTATCCTGACAGACTGTGCTCTTCTTCCAGAACTAAATGAACTCATTGAGTGTCAAAAGGTTGAAATTCTATGACAGCAAATCTCTCCTTATATTATAGGAACCTTTTAGAATAAAAACTATAAAAAGCATCATAAAAAGGTAATAGTAATAAAGAAATGATGACCATGAAAAAGCAGGACAACTGAAGAAATGTGGAAGAGCCAACCTGGAAGATGCTGGCCCCATAAGGTGTTCTCCAAGCGTTCAACAAGTTATCCTTTCCAGTACTCACAAACCATTTACCTAAAAGAGAAATAAAAACACTTAACTTTTTTTTTTTACAGAGAAAGAGCTGCAATAAAGGACAACAAACAATTCAACCATTTTACATTTACAAAATCAAATCCTCCACAAGAACAATTAATACTTACACACGTAAAGAGCAGCCAGCAGTGTTAAAATATTTTATCAGTTCGGAGCAGAATTCACACCTCCTGTTTTAGCTAGCTTGGCAACTTTATGGATAATTCAAACAGCACTCTAGAAACACACACTGTCTTTTACAAGTTTTTAAATCATTTATTTCTGTGTTTTCTCACAGATTAATTCCCCATCCAAAAAGCCCAGCTGGTGCTTGTTGCCCCCATTCCTTCAGGCAGGACTCAGAGTAGTGGTTCCTTAGTGCAGTTTATTCTCTATGCCCCCTGGATCCCTACTGCAATGCCCTAAATAAATCATATTTTAGACTTCTATAATTATGCTAGGGAGTAAAGCATAACATGTCATTATACTTTGCAATCCACCACACTGCAGTACCTCAAAGCCTACGTCTGCATCACATTGTAATAAGACAACATGGCATGGTAGTTCAGTCAGATTAAAGGCTAAAGCTTGAATTACACTTTTCAAAACCGAAAAAATCAACTGAATACAACACATACTGTAAAAACATTTACATGAATACAATGTTATCATTAAAACAGCAAATGCACCTCACACAAAGGCACAAAAAAAAAAAAAACAATAAACCATACAAATAGAAAAACACCCATACTCTGCGCTACAATAAATAGATACTTTTACTTCTTTCTTTTGTATTTTCAACTTACCACAGCCACCATACTATGGCTAGTAAACAAAGCAAGCTCATTTAAAATACCAAATTACAGGGAAATGTCCTCACTTTTCTTTCCTCCCTATGCTGTGGTTCCATTATGGATTAGGCATGAGGAACCAGACAGTACTACTTTCATTTTCTTACCTTGGAATCAAAGGAAGGGAAAGCCCACCCACTTTCTTAACCTTAACCTCTCCTATACTTTGGCAGAAGAAATTTGTCTCCACCTACATGACGTACCAAATAAAACAGGAACACTGTAGTCTGCAGTATTACAAAGGCAGGCCTCAATGTTTCTGATGTCAGCAGCTGCTATTAAAACATTGCAGAGTACTGTGGAACTTTCTCCACAGCCGTTGTTGTGTAGTAGAAGAAAAATTGTACTGCCATGCAGCTGATCACATCTTTTGGGATAATGATCTATTTGTTAGAGATATTTTTTCCAGTGGAAATGCAACAACTTTACAGATAGCACAGTTTTATGTACTATAAAGAGAATTAATTCCAATTTGCCAGGTTCAAAGATTAACTTTTGAATGAAGTCTTAGTATGGTACAATGTGCCCACAATATTGTACAATTCAGAAGCACAAACTAAAAGCAACATTTTGTTTCCACTCATATCAATTAAAATGCTGATGGAGTTAATCACTGTCACAGAAAGGTGCAAAAGTAAAGATACAAAAGTACTCATCCCATCAGTTGATCTTTGTAAGGATACATGGCAAGGTGTGAACATTGCAAATGAATCCTTGAGGATGCTATCATAGCACATTCCTTGCAATCACAACGTCATGAAAGCATGTCTCACCACTATGCAGGGTTGCCAGATTTCCGACTGGCCAGGTAGGGACTAAAAAAAAAAAAAAAAAAAAGTCTTCCACATCTTTAATGCGGAACATCAGAGTTCCGCATTAAACAGAAGTAGCTCTGTGTTTATTTTTTATTTGATTGGCCCGGGCCAATCAAAAATAAACAAACACAGACCTACTTCTGTTTAATGCGAAACATCGCAGTTCCGCATTACACAGAAGTAGCTCTGTTTTGGGATGTTTTGATAGGCCCGTATACCGGTATACAGGCCAATCTAAAATCGCTAAACATGGAGCTACTTCTGTTTAATGCGGAACTGCAATGTTCTGCATTAAACAGAAGTAGCTCTGTTTTGCGATGTTTTGATTGGCCCGTATGCCGGTATAAGGGCCAATCAAAACATCGCAAAACAGAGCTACTTCTGTTTAATGCAGAACTGCGATGTTCCACATTAAACAGAAGTAGCTGTGTTTTGCGATGTTTTGATTGGCCCGTATACCGGTATACGGGCCAATCAAAAATCGCTAAACACGGAGCTACTTCTGTTTAATGCGAAACATTGCAGTTCCGCATTACACATAAGTAGTTCTGTTTTGCGATTTTTTGATTGGCCCGTATACCGGTATACGGACCAATCAAAAATCGCTAAACACGGAGCTACTTCTGTTTAATGCAGAACTGCAATGTTCCGCATTAAACAGAAGTAGCTCTGTTTTGCAATGTTTTGATTGGCCCGTATGCCGGTATACGGGCCAATCAACATTAAACAAACTACTTCTGTTTAATGCGGAACTGCGATGTTCTGCATTAAACAGAAGTAGCTCTGTTTTGCGATGTTTTGATTGGCCCGTATACCAGCATACGGGCCAATCAAAAATCGCTAAACACAGAGCTTCGTTTAAGGCAGAACTTCCGCATTAAACACAAGAAGCTCCGTGTTTAGCGATTTTTGATTGGCCCGTATGCCGGTATACGGGCCAATCAAAAAAAAAACAAAGCGGAGGCTGCCCGGGATTTAAACCGGCAGGGCGGGACTCGGGATCAGGCTGCTGATCTCAGGACAGTCCCTCCCAAATAGTGTGTCTGGCAACCCTGCCACTATGTCACAAGCCACGACTCGGATGGTACGCCCATTTCCACTCTCACAGTAGTGATCTTCACTGGAACTTTAAGCATATCCACAACTCATTTCCACCTACTGCTCTGAATGTGCGATGGTCTGCTTTATGCCTACAGAGCTACTTCTGTGAGCTGCCTTGTTTCTACTGCACCTACAGGGTATCAAAGACAAACTACATACAGGGCTACTGCTTCTTTGCATATTAATTACTGTACTTTAAATGTAGTATTCAATACCAGGATTAAGCAGGTTAAAAAATAATAAACTGAACAAATTAACAAAACAAATTTTTCTCCCATTTAACAAAAATAACTATTGACTGAACAGGAATAATAAAGAAAAATGCACACACATATATCATTACACATTTCTCACATTCAGCTGGAACACATTTACAGACTATTTACACATTTTCTATAACCCTTTGAAAGCTCAGCATGACACACAAAAATTATAACAGTGTCCTTCTCTAATGCACATATCTGTGGGATATATTAAATGCAAAGAGTATGTACATTTTAGCTGTACATAATGCTAATTTCAATCTCAAAAACCCTTGTTCCTTCATGTCATGTATCATCATTATCAACCCCCTTTTTCACATTTTCTACATGAGGTCAGAGTGTCATGTCAACTATTGCCATCTCTCGCTACTCAGTGTCATTCTCCTGCTTTCTTCGACACTCATGCCTGAGAGTTGCAAGTCTTCTCTCACACAATCCATCCACCTCTTTGCTGGATGCCCTCGTTTCCTGTTGCCTTCTTCTCGTCTGTCCCAAATCATCTTCACCAGATCGTCTTCTGCTTTTCAGCACGCGTGCCCAAATCCATTGTAATCTGTTCTTTTCCCTACATGTCATATATGGTGTTGTGTTTATGGATAAAGACTAGATAGCATAAATTCCCTAATCCCAGCATGGAGCCACTATGTGGGAGCCAAAGTGATGAGATTCAATGAACAAAGTCTCAGGCTGCATGAAAGGGGTCTAGAAGGAAATACCACTCACTGCAGAGGTCCCCTGCAAGAAAAACTATGTTTTGTTTCAGCCTCTACCCCATCTCACAGAAATTTGCACAGAACATTAGCTTGCTATTTTTAAAACTAGTACTATATTTTACAGTTTTACTATGCTTAAAACATTCAAAAGCATGTAGCACCTCATTCTTTTCTCACTTTATATCTCACTGAAAGTTAATATATAGCTGAGTGAATCAAACTCTACTGGTGCGTCAAGATAAAGTTGAGACTGAAAACATCAACGTAAAAGTCAATTTTTTTTACTGGGTTAACATCTTTAGTCTCTACCTCCTAATTAGAGAACATAAAAAGTTACAATTTCTGATTTTTAAACAAGAAGCAATTATAGTTCAGGAAAAGGACAAGACAAACAACCTCAATTAGAGACAGTCACATCCTTAGCTTTCAGTTTTGAACATAAGCTTTGAAAACATATCCTACTGAAAAAATACTTCTGAAAAACAGGCAAGTGCAAATGTGAATGAAATAATACATAAAATATGTAAACATACTCTTTAAATGAATAATAAATTATTAACAACTTACAGTGTCATTAGACAAAGGCGTTGGATTTGCGGTGCCTATATCTTTAACCACTTCATCTCCAGACTTGTTACGCAAGATAATAACCTAGAACCTCTCCTCGTCCAACTTACCATTAACAAAATCCATTATCATATGATAGCAAACTAAATTAGCCCATCCATGTCTTCAACCTCCTACCCAAGTAGTGTGGTTTCCCTATGTAATAAGTCAACACCACTCTCCAGTAGATGAACTAACCCTCCACCAAATGGGAGACAGACATCCTCAAACATTTATGCCCAGAGATTTCTGGACTTCATCGATACAAACTCCTTGGACCACCTGGTCTGCACGTCCCACCAGGGCTAATAAAATCGTAGACTTTGTCCTTAGCTTTATGGGGCAGTTCTGCTCCCCACCAAATATAACATCCTCCTTAGACAAATCATACAAGTCGATCACATTTACCATAATACTGAAACCTGAAACATCTTCCATATGCCTTTGCATTTGGAGATTATGTAAAGGCTAAACTTTTAAAACAAGAGTGATGACTTGGGTAAATTCAAAAACCCCTTCCATCCTGATGGCCCCACTTCCTAAGTGGTATCTTTCATTGTCAGATTCCATGCACATGTAAATAGCTGCATAGATGTACCCTGTTCCCCTCAGACATAAATACAAAGCCAAATTCAAAAGTAAAACCCTAAGATGGAACCCAAATATATGCAGACTCCATAATAAAAGAAAATAAACTGAATTCAAAAGATGCCAAAAAACCCTCTTTCTAAACTACACAAGGAAATCCAAACCATGATCATATCAACCAAAGAGGTAAAAATATTCTCCTAGGTGAAGGACAACAATAATAATACCTTCTTTAACTATGTTAAAAATATCAAAAACCATGCACTGTGCAGAACTAATAACAAATGACAGCAATACTCAGATCCTAAATAACATAAGTCATCTATATCAGACAAATGTAGTTCAAACTCCACCCCCTTCTCCCTTCCAATATTCTTGAATGACATACTCATACCCACACCTGCACCCCCTCAAATCTCCAAAGAACAAGTTAAGGTATTTCCTAATGCCAAGAGCACTACATCAAAGAGGCAAGAAATCATACCAAGGCTGCCTACTGGTCAGCCCCAATCAATACTTGTCTTCTCCCCTGCAGAAGCAACTCAATATCAAACGAGCGTTGCGCTGGATGAATGGAAGACAGTAACAGTCACTCCCATGCACAAAGGTAGACTCATAAGCCTGACTAGTCTGATTTGTAAGGCTATGGAAAGTATCAATATAGTACTAATAAACAAGTATATATGCAACCTGCAAACTCTCAAGGCTCTGTAGCACAGTGGTTAAGGTGCTGGTTTTATAATCTAAAGGTCCCCAGTTCAATCCTTTCTCTGATAATACATCAACCCAACACTGTCTGGATTCATCAAGGGCAGGTCTTGGCTAATTAACCTAGAAGACTTCTTCAAAAATGTAACTAAAGTAATGGATGAGGTAAAAACAGTAGACACAACATATAAAGACCTCTCAAAGGGACAGGCATTCCACACCATCCCACACTCCATTATCACAGATAAAATCCATCATCTGAATGTCAATCACTATGTAACTTGTTGGACAGCAAATTGGAATACAAACAGAACAGAACCCACAAAGATAGGGGGAGCAGCTTTACCTCATGCACAAGATTGGTCAGAAGTGGTGCACCCCAGGATTTTATTCTTGGGCCACTCCCATTTTGCATTTAATTCTTAGAGGTCAAAGCTAATCTGAAGGGTTTGTGGTTGACCAAGACTGCAGAAGACTGCAAATTTTGTGCAACAAACTCTCATAAGGACACACACACACACACACACACGCATATATATATATAGAGAGACATATACATACACACACACACACATATATATATATATATATATACACACACACACACACACACACACACACACACACACATATATATATATATATTCAAACTTAAAAACTTCAGAGGCATCTACTTCATAAGGAAAAAAACACGCTGGAACTGATGAGTTTAATTTAGCGCTTTCATTCTTTAATATCCAAAAACTTCCGAAGTTCTTGGATATTAAAGAATGAAAGCGAAGTTCTTGGATATTAAAGAATGAAAGCGAAGTTCTTGGATATTTAAAGAATGAAAGCGCTAAATTAAACTCATCAGTTCCAGTGTGTTTTTTCCTTATGAGGTAGATGCCTCTGAAGTTTTTAAGTATGAATTAATGGTATTCTTAAGTTCAAGCAAACGGTTTTTAAAGTAATATATATACACACACACACACACACACACTGCGGTGGTGGTGCTGCGGTAGCGTTGTCGCCTCACAGTTAGACGTTGCTCGTTTTCTGTGTGGCGACATGCGTGAACGGGCATTCCTTCATTGAAGGTTGTGCATTAGGCCCGGCAAGCCATCACGTAAAACTCTACTGCCAATCATTAGCGGACCGGAGTTATGCTGTGGCGACCCCTAACCGGGAAAAGCAGAAAGACACAAACAAACACACACACACAGATATATAGATATATGTATATATATATATATATATATATATATATATACACATGCACACACACACACACACACACACACACATATATATATATATATATATATATATATATACACACACACACACACACAAAATTTTATATATATATATATATATATATATATATATATATATACACATACACACACATACATATATATAGGTTCATAGGTTGATACTAGGCTATATGCCCTAGGGCATTTATCAGCCTAGCCAGAGTGTGTTTGGCTTTCGCCACCCTTTAAAATGAGTTTAACTGTGCCCTTTTTTAGGTTAGTTTACTGTGCCTCTGTCTAGTAGTGACACAGAAGTGATCCCCGGGGTAAACCTACGATCTCCCATCCACTCGTCAAGATTCCTCTTGAAGAGAGTCAGTGAGGGGCTCTGCCTGATATGGACTGGGATTCTATTCCAGAGTGCTGGGAGCCTCTGGGTTATAAATCTGTCTCTCCAGCATGTCTTATTAATTTCTGTGTTGAGGTTCAAGTCCCTTGAGCGCGTAGCTCTAGTGGATTTGGATTTTTTGAGGTGGAGCATGTCCATTAATTCTGGGTTGGACATGGCTTTATATGTCAGGAACAGATCGCCTCTAAGTAGGCGGCATGCAACTGAGTAGAGCTGGAGTTTCTCTAACCGAGCAGCATAGGTCATCTGAGTCCCTTGATCCTCTTGGTGAGGTACTTTTGGGGTCTTTCCAGTTGCTGCAGGTGTCGGGTAAGGTACATCCCAAATGGGGCATTGTATTCAATTATGGGACGGATGAGTGATGAGTAAAGGGGCACAATGACCTCCTTTGATCTAGATGTGAATCCTTTCGTGATAAGGTGGGCTATATAAGGAGGTCTTTTTAACCACTTTGGCAACCTGGTTGTCAAAGGAGAGATTACTATCAATTTGGGTCCCCAGGTCCCTAATTACTTCCTCCGTACTTAATGGATTATCGCCTATGTGGTAATTTATGGGCACTTTGTTTTTCCCAAAGGGGATGACTATACACTTCTTGGCGTTTAGCTTTAGGCCATGGCTTTGGCACCAGTTATCCGTCTCGGTGAAACCATTTTGGAGGATGCTTGTGTCAGCTGGAGAATCGATTATGGCACACAGTTTGCAATCATTTGCAAACTTGGTCAGCCATAGACCTCCCGTGTTGCCTGTACCTCAGAAAAATATATACCGAACAAGAGCAGTTCCAGGACTGAGCCCTGTGGGACGTCACTTGTAACTGGTTTGGAGTCTGACATGGCTCCCGCAATTCTGACCATGTGGGTTCTATCCTTGAGCCAGTTTGCAACCCATCTTATGACATAGGGGTTGATATTTAAGCTGGAGAGCTTATTTATGATGCCCGAGTAGGGTATGGTGTTGAAGGCTTTTGCAAGGTCCAGGTAGGCTGTGTGGACTACCTTCCCTTCATCTATGTCCTTGGTGACTGTTTCGAAGAAGTCGACCAGGTTCAAGAGGCAGGATCTCCCCTTAACAAAGCCGAATTGGGTAGGATCTAGCGTCTGTAGGTCCCCAATGTCTTTGTTTATGAGTTCCACGATGATCTGCTCCATAGCTTTGCAGACCAGGCTAGTCAGGCTTATGGTGCGATAGTTTCCAGGGTCCATTGAGGCACCACCTTTGTGGAGTGGGACCACTGTTGCTGTATGCCATTCCTTGGGTACATATCCTGTAGTAAGGCTGAGATTGAACAATAACTTTATATGAGGTTCTAGCTCTTCTTGGAGCTCCGTCCAATCCCATTGATGCTGTTTTTTTTTTGCTTTGGAGAGGGCAGCTCTCACCTGAGCATCTGAGATGCCAGGGAGACGACTCTCTCCTGGGATAGATATTTGCTCTTTTGGGGGAAAGGAGGGAAGAAGTTTGCACTGAACCTGTCCAAATGTCTGTGGGTTCAGTGTATTTTTTGTCATTTTGGACCAACTCCGAACATATCTGCGAATTGCCACCCAGGTTCCTAACATAACTAAAGAAGGCCTTGTGATTATCCTTAGTGGCCTGTGCAATTTTTCTCTCGAAGCTGGCCTTGGATGATTTTATGAGGGACAGTAGTTTTTTGCTAGTACTGATCAGTGATGCCTTCCTTCTTAGGGATTTTGCTCTATCCTGTAGTAGCTTCCTCCTTTTGTTGTATAGCTTATTTATGGCTGGGGTCCACCAGACAGGACGCCTGCCTATGGAGGATTGGGTCTTGGTTTTATTTGGGATTGCATGATCCATGCATTCCTGAAGGTGTCCATAGAATGCGTTTATAAAGGATTCTGCAGTTTGGGCCGTAGTTTCCACTGGCCTGGGGGCTTTGAATGATTTCACCTCGGTTTTGAGAAGTGTGAAATTAGCTTTTGAGAAGTTTTTCACTGTGGTTTTCTGGGCTGCTGGTAGGGTCGGGATGTGGATGTCCAGGGAGAGATTCATTTATGGTCTGATCTTACCAATGAGGGGTATACCTCTGGTGTGGAGCATAGAGTCCCCATGTTTGTGATGATCAGGTCCAGTATGTTTTCCCCTCTTGTGGGAGTGGTGACTAGTTGTTCCATAGCATTTGAGTTTATAAATTCTAGGAACCTTTGGGCTAGGGTGTTGGGGCTTGAGTAGTGCTCCCAGTCTATGTTTGGGTAGTTGAAGTGACCCAATATAAAGGTGTTTGGAGAGACCTTCATATTCTCCAGTGTTCTCAGGAATGCCGAGTGAGGTTCCTGAGTTTGGGATGGTGGTCTGTAGCAGGCTACAAACTGAAAGGCAGTTTTGCCCACTGTTAGTTGCACATGGATGGTCTCCGATGCTTCGTGCAGTGCAACTAACCTGGAGGTGTGGGTATCCTAGATGAATATGGATACTCTCCCTCCCTTTGTGGTTCGGTCCGAGTTTTGGGGCAGAAAAGCATGGTGTGAGGTATAACCTGGTAGTGCTTGGGTGCTCTCAGGAGCCTTGAACCAGGTCTCTGTTACTGCACAGACATCGATATTCTCCATACTGAGGAGAGCTTCGAGTGCTTGCATTTTGAGGTTTAGACTTATGGCGTAGAGTAGCAATACCCTTAGTATATTTTTCCTTGTGTTGTCTATGGAGGTGGGTTTGTCTTTTGAGCCTTGCCTAAAAAAGGCATTGTGGGGGTGGCAAGAGCCTTTACCAGTATCTGAAAGCCCAGAGGTGACAGGTGCAAGCCGCCCCTAGCGAAGCAACGTAGCTTGTCGAGCATGTCATCCCAGGCTGACAGACACTGGATCCCCTTTGAATGACACCAGAACTTTAGCCAATTGTTGAAATTGATAATTTTTTCTTTATACTGTGGCATCATTCTTGGTGAGGGTAAGATGCTACTCAAGGTCATGGTCATACCTGCCTGGGCTACATAATCAGAGTGCTCTTTTATGTCTCTTTTCATGTAGTCCAGGGCTGTACGTCTCAGGACAATCACACCAGCATGGACAATGACTGAGTCATATTAGTACTTGCTTTGGCGTGACCTGAGTGCTTGTGTTATGTGGCGGATCCTGGCGCCTGAAAGGCAGCTCACCGTGACCTTCTCCTTGTTCAGCCCGGTGAGTGGGACATCAGTGTGTCTGAAAACAGAGTCACCTATTACAAGTGTATCAGGTGTGTTGTTTAGCCTTAAGGGCTGTCACAGTTTGGCACACTGACTTTGTGAAGTATGTGTTACACATGTTTTGTTTTGGGGTGGCGGTTGCTTGGATGTCTGCTTTGGAGGTCTCTGCTGCTTAGGCAGATTTGTATTTAGAGCCTCCGAGTATGTTTTAGTGTGTTTATGTGTTAGGTTTGCTGATGTGGGAAGTCTATGTGTGACTGGATTTGTGGTGTGTGTGGTTACCTTCTCCTCCTGACTGGCTGCACCAGTACTGCATTGAGAGAGCTTAGCCTCCAGTTTGGCTATATGGTTGCATCTCTCGCATATATTAGTACTTGTTGGGAGGAGGAGAGGGTTGTCTGTGTACATGAGGCATTTGTAACATTGCCTCAGGATTCCCAGATTCACCAGCTGGACTGGAGAGGAAACCAGCAACTGACCTTTGGACATGCCGGATTAGTATAAGTAACTCCTTTATAACTGACTAAAAAGGACCAATAGTGGACGAGTACTCCAAGGGAGTATATGAGGAAGTAGTGCTTTTAGTTTATTAGTGCTAACTTATATAATTGCTTATATGAGCAAGTGCTGGGTTTTAGGTTGAAAGTAGGGTCCTTACTTTGAGAGATAGAGCAGATCTAAGGGAAAAAGTGCAGAGTAGACTTTGTGCAGCCGAGAATGGTTTAAGCCAGATTTAGCAGTGCTACCTGATGCTTCGCTATGCGCAAAATCACGCAAAACCGCTCCAAAGCGGGTTTTTTT
>NC_056747.1:221402171-221430300 GCF_019279795.1 Protopterus annectens | reverse complement strand
CAGTACAGACAGTCAAAGATTTCCTCAGTTCAGCCACCCAGATTCAGCAGGAACTGGCCTTCACAAAAACTGGTCCTTTCCTAATCCTGAAAGATTTCATAGGGGTAAAACAGGCGTGCCGAGGAGAGAGGGGCAATACAGAGGGATCCTACAGGGGCAACAGTAACCAACAAACCAAAGAAGTGACACAGGGTTTCTCCTGCCCACAGAAACAAACAATGACTTTCCCTCTACTTCCGCTGACCAAGGAGCAGAGCAAGCTCCCTTTGGGCGAGAAGATTATCTCTCTGTTTCAAGAAATTGGCACAAACTGACAAAAGACAAATGGATACTGGACATTATAGACCATGATTTACAGGTTCCACTTTCATACTTTGCCAAGAAAACAAGGCATGCCAAATCTTCCACAAAATCAGAGGGCAGAGGCTATCAAGCAAATTTCTCTGCTTGCTCAGATCAAAGCAATATAAGTTCCACAACAAGGACAAGGTCAGGGGTTTTATTCAAGACTGTTCCTTGTTCCAAGAAAAGAAACTCAATGGAGACCAATACTGGACTTGTCCGCTCTAAACACTTTTCTCATAGTACCAAAGTTCAAAATGCTGACTTTACAGCAACTCCTTCCCATGCTGGGCAAGGGGTCTTGGCTGATTACTCAGGGACATGCAGGTATGCCTCCTTGAGGTCCAATCGGACACAGTTGCAGAAGATACCTCAGATTTCTTGCAGGGCCAGAGCATTATCAATTCTCAGCATTGCCATTTGGCTTATCTACTGCGCCCAGAGTATTCACGAAATGCCTTCCATCAGTAATTGCTCATTGCAGGCTCCAGGGGATTCAAATCTACCCGTACCTGGACGATTGCCTCATACAAGCGGACAACAAACTAACCTTGACAAAAAACTTGAATTATGTCATACACTTGCTACAGGCTCTGGGATACACAGTCAACTTTCAAAAGTCAAGACTTCAGCCATCCCAGCAAATAACCTTCTTAGGAGCCAAACTAGACACAGCCTCTCAAATGGCTTACCTGACAGAAGACAAGCAAAAGAAGTTAACTCATTACTTCAAAAGTTTAGCAAAGCTCACCCAGATGACTGCAAGGAGTTTTCTACAGGCCCTGGGTTACATGGCATCCTGCATTCTCTTGGTCCCACTAGCAAGACTACATGAGAAAGCTTCAATTGCTTAAAAGCTTATGGTCTCAACACAGCAACAACCTAGAAGCAATTATTCCACTCATTCCATGTCTACAAAAGGAATTTCTATGGTGGGCCACAGTAAGCCAGTTAAACATAGGCATGTCGTTCAAAAAACCTCAGATAACAGACAATGACCACAGACGCCTCAGACCTTGGATGGGGGGCGCACATGGAGGGCAGATGTATTCAAGGGCAATGGTCCCCAAAGGAAACACATCTGCATATCAACCAAAAAGAAATGCTAGCAGTAATGCATGCCATCGAGGCCTTTGGACAACAACTTCAACAAGGCCACCTACTAATACAGACAGACAATACCACTGTGATGTGGTACATAAACAAGCAGGGGGTCACTCATTCTTATCCCCTTTGCAGACTGACAATGAATCTTTGGGAAAAATCACTGGGTCTAAACATACAGCTACAATCCCAGTTTGTTTCAGGCAAAGACAATGTTCTGGCGGACAGTCTAAGCAGGAATTTCCTGGACCCCCACGAATGGAGGCTACATCCAGACATCTTTGTACGACTCACCTCGAGATGGGGCAGGCCGGACGTGGACCTATTTGCCTCCCACCTCAATCATCACTTACAAAAGTTCTGCTCAAGGGCATATCATCCACAAGCATGGAAAGTAGATGCCCTCTCATTCAGCTGGAGCTCCCTAATAATTTATGCATTTCCACCCCTGCCACTGATGACCACAGTGTTATTAAAGATCAAGGCAGAGCAACCGAAGGGGATCCTAATAGCTCCAGACTGGCCAAGACAACACTGGTACCCACTACTACGGAGACATATGTCACAACAAAACGTGGGCCCTTCCACAATGGCCTCAACTTCTGACTCAACACAACTTCAGGACTATTCATCCCAACATCCAGACTCTACAGCTAACAGCTTGGGAAATCCCATAAATAACCTCAATTTACCTCTCTCCAAGGAAGTTCAGCGGATACTAACAGAAGCCCGCAGACCATCCACCAGAAAGGCTTACTCAGCCAAATGGGAGAGATTCAGCATTTGGAATACCAACAAGGGTCATGATGCATCACTTTTGAGCATCCCTCTCATTCTGGAATACTTGGCAGATATGTTACACAACGGACTCTCATACTCTTCCATAAAAATACATGCTTCAGCTATCTCAGCTAGATACAACACTGATCCACCTGTGTTTTCACATCCTTTGCTAAGGCAATTTCTTAGAGGAATCAATAATATAAAGCCCCCAAGAAAGGCACCAGTACCAGCTTGGGACCTCAATTTTGTCCTAGAAAAATTGACTTTACCTCCCTTCGATCCTGGAAGACAGCTTTCCTGCTAGCCATAACCTCAGCAAGAAGGGTTTCGGAATTACAGGCCTTAATGGCAATACCACCGTTCATAACTTTTCAGAGACAGGGTCTCCCTACGAACCAACCCTACTTTTCTGCCAAAAGTGGTATCCAAACTTCTTTAAATCGAGCAATTCACCTGCCTACTTTCTTTCCCAATCCTGAGAACAAAGGGGAAAGACTGTTACATACCTTGGACATACACAGACAACTTCGCTACTACCTAGACAGAACCAAGACCAGTAGGAAGTCTGATCAGCTTTTTGTAGCTTACGCCCCTGGAATACAAGGAAAAGCAATTTCCAAACGGACAGTTTCAAAATGGATTGGACATTGCATCAGATTCTGTTATTCCTTCCATGGAAAGAGTGTGCCAGCCAATGTCAGACCACACTCCACCAGAGCTACAGCCACCTCTACAGCTTTAAGAGGGGTGCCTACAAAAGACATTCTAGAAGCTGCCACATGGAGCTCCGTGCATACATTTTCCAAACACTACAACCTCCCTTTATATTCCAGATCCAGAGCAGGGTTTGTTTCGGCAGTCCTGCAGGGATTGATAGCTACACCATCCTTTTCCTGAGCAGACCACCTCCCCGAGCTAAGCTATGGTATTCAACCCATATGTTATGACTGCAGTTGCATTCTTGAAGGACATAGTACAGTTTTGTACCTACCATAAATGTAGATGTCCAATAGATATGCAACTGCAGTCGGGTTTTCCCTCCCTCCTTCCCCTCTATGCCTTGGGTCCACTCCTATCCCTATTATCCTTAGCTGGGGATATCTGTTATGGTGTATCTGTTTATTGCTTATTTATTGTCTGGAAACCTATTTTGGTCTTCCAATTTGATTACAGCCTTCATTGGAGGGCACCTGGCATCTGGGGCAAGAAACACTGAAGAAGATGGCGTCGGCTGATGCTTATATACTCCAGCCGCTCTGACGGAGAGAAATGCAACATCAGCCGACGTCCGACCCAGACTTTGGAATCCGGCCGACCGAGGGCTGCCTGAGGCAGGACAACTCATATGTTATGACTGCAGTTGCATATCTATCGGACATCTACATTTGTGGTAGGTACAAAACTGTACTATCTTCGCCGTAAGGTCTTTGAACTACTTGGCACACTTTACAAGGCTCCAGAGGGATGTTATCAACCAACTCTCTGAAACCTTGGCAGGAGTTGTTTCTGATGACGTCCATGACAATGTAGCTTCTCGGATAGTGACCCTAGAATCCATATCTAATTCTTCCATGCACCTTATTTCATACGCAATGGAAGGAGCGGCAGGTGCAGCTGTAGTCAAGAGACGAAATATCTGGATGCACCTTTGTGACTTCGCGGACTCCTTTTAAGGCTTCCTTGATGAACGCCCCCATCAATGCCGCTTCTTTGTTTGGCCCTAAAGTTAAAGATACGCTGGCAAGGTGCGAACAAGATGGCAAGACCCTATCTGCCATTGGTGTCCGACACTCCACTGCTCAACGATTCTACTCCAGAGATCAGAGGAGTGGGAAGATGTGACACAGAAAATCTCAGGGTTCTTTCCATGATGCACGTGCCGAGTTCTCCCCTATAGGCAGTGGGGGAAACTCCAATGGAAGACTCCTCTTTTGGGGCAGGGAAGGTTCGTGAAACTGGGGTTCCAGAGATTCTTTCTTTGGGCAACTCTACCAGCGCTCTTGAACTGTTGCCCGACTGCTCACCTCTGGAAGAGGTCAGGGGTAGTTTACTGCCTGGTGAAACATAGCCACTGATCCTTGGGTACAACGGAGAATATCCAGAGGCTATTGCATCCCCTTCCATCTCTGTCCAACCTCATCCAGAGACTTACCCGACATTCCACCCAGTCAAAGGGAAGCAGCAACACATGAAATCTGAAAGCTGCTACAAAAGAGTCATCCAAACGGTTCCCCCCCAGACCAGATAGGATCCGGTTTTTACTTAAGGTTCTTTTTGGTGCCAAGAAAGACAGGGAACTTGAGACCGAATCTGGATCTCAGCACACTGAACAAATTTGTAAAAACAGAGAAATTCCGGATGGTTACGGTTCAGTCTGTCCTTCCTGTTCTGGAAGAAGATGATTGGATGTGCTCTGCAGATTTTAAAGATGCAAATTACCATATAAAAATAGACAAGTGCTCAGGAAGATACCTCCGCTTCCGCATAGGAGCCAGTCGCTACCAATTTCAAGCACTGCCCTTTGGTCTCTCTACCGCCCACAGAGTGTTCACCAAATGCATGGCAGTGGTCATCGCTCACCTGCGACTTCAAGGATTCCAGGCATTTCCATACCTAGATGACTGGCTCCTCACCGCCCTCACCAAGCGTACTGGAAGAAGCCCTAGACTATACTCTTCTCACAACACAAAGCCTGGGAATCACTATAAACTGGGAGAAGTCCAACACGACCCCAGCACAGTCTTTAGAATTCATCGGGGTTCTGTTGGACATGAGGAATTACACAGTATCTCTTCCGGATCGCAGACTTCAAAGAATAAGACAACAGGTTCAGCCACTACTGTCACCACAAATCATCTGCTTGGTCCATACTCCAACTCTTGGGGTCAATGGCAGCCTCAATCACAATTGTTCCTTTGGCCAGATCCCACATGAGACTTCTCCAGTGGTTGCTCCTCGCTCAGTGCTACCCTCTACAACACCCTTTGTCCTTTTAGATAAGTGTAACTCAGAGATGCAAGCAAGATTTGCTCTGGTGGATGTCTCAAAACCCCCAACAGTGGTCTCGCCCCTTCAGCCAAAAGCCACTGTGACCATGGATGCCTCCCTGATGTGGTGGGGAGGGCTATGTCAGGGAAACTCGGTCCAAGGCACCTGGTCAAGACAGAGTCCCTTTTGCATATCCATGTCCTGTAACTTGAGGGCATTGGTATTAGCGTTGTAAGTATTCCACTTCGTCCTTCCGTCAGGGACTATTGCAATCCAGTCAGACAACATATCAGTGGTCTGATACATCAGCAAGCAAGGGGGCAGCAGACCTTCTCCGTTATGTAGAGAGGCCTTGAGAATATGGCAATGGGTGATAGCTTCCAACCGTTTTCTAATTGCAGTGCACATGTCCGGGTGCTCCAACGTGATAGCGGACAAGTTGAGCAGGTGCATTCTGCAACCTGACGAGTGGTCCCTCAACCCTGTGATAGCTGCAGGAATCTTCAACCACTTGGGCCAGTCTTGCTGCGACCTATTCTCCTCCCCAACCAACTACAAGTGCAGCAACTATTTTGCCCTTATCCCCCATCAGGGACAGTCTCAGAGAAATGCTGTAATCCATGCTTCGCCCTCTGGTCTGCTTTATGATTATCCTCCTCTTCCCCTCATCTTCCAATTTCTGAAGAAAGCATGGCAGTTGAAAAGCAAAGGGATTCTCATTGCTCCATATTGGCCTTGACAAGTTTGGTTCCCCTTCCTCTGGCCTCACCTGTTAGATGAACCATGGATCCTCAATCAATCCCCAATGTTGATTTGCCATCCGCAGAATCTGATTCACCCCAATCTAACAACCCTGAAGCTGACAGCTTGGTTTCTCCACTTCCTTTGATTGTCGGGCAGGATAACCTCGCGTCCCCGGTGCACAGTATTCTTATCGCATCTCCTAAATCATCCACCAGACTAATCTATCTCAGCAAATGGAAAAGGTTTTCATTATGGGCAGTGAACAAACCATTATACCCCTTGTCAGCCCCAGTTTCGGTCATTTTAGATTACTTATCACATCTTTTCCAGTCTGGGGTGTCCGCCTCTACTATTTGTGTTCGTTTAGCTGCCATTTCAAATTTCCAATTTGGTTTTCAGGATTCTTCACTCATGTCACATAGACTCTGTAAGACTTTCTTGAAGGGTGTTCAACTAAAACTTCCCTTTAGAGAACCAGTACAATATTGGGATTTGGCCTTGGTTCTACAAGCCCTAACAGCTCACCCCTTTTGAACCTGCGTCTTTATGTGATTTAAAATACCTCTCTTGGAAAACTTTGTTTCTGGTTGCAGTCACATTGGCCAGACTTTTGTCAGAACTTCAAGCCTTATGCGTCAAACATCCCTACCTTATTTTCCATAAGGATAGAGTATCACTGAGAACTAATCCTTCCTTTTTACCGAAAGTGGTGTCAGAGTGGTCTATAAACCAGTCTATGGACCTCCCAGTATTTTTTTCTTAATCATTCTAACAAGGGAGAATATTGCCTTTACTCCCTGGATATTCATAGGCAAATACGGGTAGTTTTTGTTCTGTCCAGATAAAAATCATAAGTCAGACCAACTATTTCTGGCCTTTTCTGGACCAAGGCTAGGTAATCCTGTCGTAAAACTTACATTGGCATCATGGCTGAGAAATTACGTTACCTTTATCTACAACAAGAGCAATATCACCTTGCCTCGGAGTGAAAGCCATTCTACAAGGTCTATGGCAACTTCAGCAGCTTTCCATGCTAGGGCTTCCCTCAGTGATATTTGCTCATCTGCGACTTG
This sequence comes from Protopterus annectens, assembly GCF_019279795.1. Taxonomy (NCBI): domain Eukaryota; kingdom Metazoa; phylum Chordata; order Ceratodontiformes; family Protopteridae; genus Protopterus; species Protopterus annectens. The sequence continues at coordinate 221,423,266 of NC_056747.1, read as the reverse complement.
GGCCAAACCTCATACTTTTATCCTTCATTACAAATTGGATTTGGCCTCCAGAGGTAGAGCTTCTTTTGGCTCCATGGTGCTCAGGAATGTTCTTCCATGAGGGCCACCCAGGGATACTGGTAGCTGTGGACTCTGTCCCATCAGTAAGGAATGAACGAAGATTAACGACATCAGATAAAGAAGTTATGTCTTACCATAATGTTCCATCTGTGTTGTTGATCTTCATTCATTAATTACTCCCCACCTGCCATCCCCCTCTGGAGGTTCCTAGTTGATCTCATATACTCATTTATTGTAGGTCTGTTATGACCAGAGGTAGCCTCTACTTTTGTCTATCAACTTACAAATTTGATATGAGGTAACAGGGAGAAGAGTATTCTGGGTAGGATCTTGGCTTGAGAATTTCTGGCTGATGCGAGCTTGGTATGAGGCCGACTTGGTTCCGAGGACGGAACCGATAACCCATCAGTAATGAATGAACAAAGATCAACAACACAGATGGAACGTTATGGTAAGACATAACTTCTTTTTTCCTACAAACTTCTGCCATTTACCAGTGAATTGTGCAAGTCGCCACACTTTCCAGTCCATCACTGTGTGTTGCATACATTTTACATAAACAGCTATTTGACACCTAAATCCCTTGATTTCCTGTGAAGAACAAATGCCTTGTATATGAAAGCTGCATTTTTGGCTCAACATAAATCTGAAACTGTTCTCAACGCTTATGGATTGTTGCTGTCCTCCTTTAAGGTTAGAAGCATTTAATATGTTAATAATTTCCTCAGAGTTGGCAAGAAGGAATATTCTATTGCGAGTCCTTTCTGGCCTTCCTGCAGTTTTGTGGGCAGTAAAATACAGCTCAGATTTTGAATCTAGATTTTTCCCATTTTTTAGACAAATTTCCATGTAGCGTCTCGGGGATAAAGTTTATAGTGAAGACATTTGGAGCTAACAACTAAAGAAATGCGGCTGAAGAACTGACTACTTTGCTGTAATGAGAGTGACTATTAAAAACAAAATCAAATAGTCCAGTTCATATGGATGTAATATTTAGTTGTTTTCATAACAAATAAAAATGTGGAAACTCCACTGTAATCCTGTATTTTTGTATTAGAAATTGGAAGTCATGGTGGTGGGCTGTTGCATGTGGCTGTGGTACAGACCCCTTTAGGAAGATTTGCATACTGCAGAGAAGTCTTTCACAAGTTCCAAACTCTGCGTGATACAGTAATATAGCTGTCAGTGGCAAAATTTATTTTTGTGACACCATGTGGTATTTGATGCAAAGCTTACATATGGTCATAATGGGTGAATGTAGACTTCCTTTACATGATGTGCACATCAGGACCCTATCCCCTACTGAATTGCTTTGATGAACTCCCATGGCACGTGGACTTGGGTTAATTGCATAGATGTATATGTATCTTACAGTCCCCTTTGGAAGCATGGGCCTTGCTGTGTGAACTTGGAGCATTGATCTGGTTTTTAACACTTTGACTCTCTGCATGCAACTGTAGAAGTGAAGACTGTGCACCCAGACTACAGAGCTTTGCAAGTTTGCTATCGGCTCACAGCCTTTATCCTCTGTGTTTAGTAAGAAGTCTTTTAAATGTCTATCGTTGTAGATAAGGCATCTGGTTTCCTTTCATTTCGGTATATATATAGTTTTAGTTTAACATGCACTCTTCCATGAATGGAAATTTAAAGTGTAAAATGATCTTGGTGTGGCTTATCTCCATCGCTTCCTAGCTGAGTGTTCTCTGCTTCCCTGTAGTTTTTTTTTTGGCAAGGATGCTTCTTAACAAGTTTAAGTAGTAAATGATGCAACAGAGGTAGATTTACATTTGGAAACATTAGTATATGGCAAGGATCTGCACTACATTTGTAAGCAGTGTGTGCATAACAAAGCTTGCTAAGAAAGTTTTATTTATGCCGCCACCCCACACATTACTATTTGTTTTGCTGTGAGATTTAATTATGCAAATGCTATCAGTTTCATCTGACTCTATCAGACTTCTTCAGTGCGATTCTTTATGTAAACACAGCTGATTGGGAGGTGCATTGGGCATTTGTGTTTTGTTTTGTTAAATATCCATGTTACCCAATTGAAAGGAGCCTCAGTAGTTTCTTTTTTATACTTTACGAAGAACAAGAAGCAAGACTGCAATACAGAGACTTCAGCAACCTTTTTTTTTACCATTGAAGTAAATATTGCAGTGGGGTGTATTGAGAACATTGCAGAGGACATGCTGAATAGAGCATTGCCCAGCACATGAACTTGCATCAGCAGTGCAAGTAGAAGGAATGTCTCATTAAAATGGGTAGGGTTGTGTGTGTGTGTGTGTGTGTGTGTGTGTGTGTGTGTGTGTGTGTGTGTGTGTGTGTGTGTGTGTGTGTGTGTGTGTGTGTGTGTGTGCTAATATGCTTGTTTCCTTTTGAGTCTTAGATTGTGCATCAGTTGGAAAAGGTGTGTGGGTGTCTTGTGCTTTGTGTACAGCAGTTGGAAAAAAGGAAAGTCTATGGCGTAAGCCGCGTTGCGTGTGCGTGCGTGCAGCGTGTTGTGTGCGTGTTGTTATGCGTGTTGTAATGCGTGTTGTGCGCGTGTTGTATGCGTTGGCCAATGCGTGTTGTGTGAGCCAGCGTGTTGTGTGCGTGTGTGGTGTGTGTAATGCTTGTTTGTGAATCTTGGGTTATGCATCAGCTAGAAAAATGGTGTGTGTGTGTGTGTGTGTGTGTGTGTGTGTGTGTGTGTGTGTGTGTGTGTGTGTGTGTGTGTGTGTGTGTGTGTGTGTGTGTATTTATTGATGCTATATCTTCTCTAAACATAACATATATCAGGCAACCGAAAGCTATGTCCATGTATGCAATATTATTTATAGTTATCACATTTTTAAAATAAGTTCTAGAGCTTTGCTAATTTAGTTAAGAATCCATTAAAAGTGATGCCCAAACTTTCTAAAATGGTGTACATTATTAAATAACATTTCCACATTACGTTGAGAGCTGTCTGTGGTCTAAATAAAGATGTATGCACAGCTGCAGAACTGTGTGCAGAGTACTATCCACCAATAGGTACAGCCTTCCATGCTGAATTGGTCAAAAGAAAAAAAGGAAGTTGAGTGAAGTTTAAAAACATTGCAGGCCTCCTAGTTCAGTTAGTATTGGTTTGATGGGTGAATGTAGGAAAGTGGTATGGGACAGAAGAGTGCATACTGGTTTTCAGTTCTTATAGAATAGACACGAATTAATGGCAAATGTCGGTGATCTGGTTCAGTGAAAAAAGCTGCACCTAATAAGGATTGTGTTACATGGAATAATAGAAACTGCTTAGGATCCTGTGAATTTAGTAAGTTAATTATTGGTGTCTTCACGGCTTAACAGTATAGTTTCTAAACTAGTTTAAAGCATATAGCCTAGTTTGCAAAATGCAATAAATAGAATGCAAAACTACTTTTGTTTTTTTTTTAAATAATTTCTGCCCTTTTTAATGAATTATATAACTTAATTATATATTGAGTACATTGTCTATTATTTTTCTCTTATAAATGTATGGCTTATTTATACGACAGCAACTAATTTTGAGGTTAACTTGTATTTTGTACTTCGGCAGTATTTTCTTTTGATTAAAGAAGTGAAGTGTTGGAGAACGTGTTTTTTCACTGTGTATTTTCTAAATAAACCAGATAAATGCTCCAGATGCATGCTGGAAAGATACACATGTGGAATGCCATTGCCTGAAGAAGAATGACATTTTGCATATTTGTATTTCAATTCTTAGAATTCTGCCTCTGTTGGTCCAATTTGCTTGTGCCGTCATTAACTTTCTTTCTTGCACACATTTGTGCGGAGTCAACATTTTGCAGAAGTTGCTGTGGAAAGGCTGCAGTGTAGTGAAGTATGCACAAATGTAAAACTTGCATGTTTCTTTACAGATGTGTGTTTTTATAAGATGAAGTATATTAAAAATTTTAATGTAGCCATTTATGGTTGCAGGTATATAGTCATTTTTGTTAATTTACCACAGAAGTAGTCTTTGTTGCTCTAACTAGATGCTCTTCTTTTGCCTTTTGTTTCACAACAAACTTGTATATGATTTGGATTTTTCAGGCTGACTTAAGTATGAAGTACTATATGCCCCTATTACAAGTCCTGAATGATCCATTGGTTAAATCAGGTGTTACTGTTATCGATTAGAAACTGTTTTAATTGGTGGAGGTGTTTTGAACTTCTCTCAAAAAAAATTCTAAGATGTGGTATTTGGCATAGAAGATAAAGGAGCTGTTATCAGGCAGTTTCCTATAGTCCAGTGGTACTAAGGTTTGGTTCCCTCAGCCTCCATTTCCTAATTGTGCAACTCCGAGCAAGTCATATAACCACATACTGCTCCCGGTCTCAGTTTGAAAGAGGTCCTTGGAGATCAGTTTTCTACCCTGGAAAACAAATGCAGTAAAGTCTCCGTTAAATGGAACTCCAGCAACTGGCACAAAAAAATCGAAGCAAAGCAGTACAATTTTCAAGGTGTTGAACTTTCTGTCCCCACCCAGAAAACATACCTTACGTTTTTAGAGTTTTGAGTCTTAAAAAAAAAAGATAGGAATAAATTCCCTCTCTCCCCAACCTGAGAACAAGTCAAACCAAGCAAGTAGTATAGGGTACAGTATTAGTCAGACCTGTTTTAATATTAACTCTCAAGCAACCAGAAACTACAGTTATCTGGCATCTACCAATCCTCATGGGTGCTGGTTAACTGAGAGTTTACTGTAAATTACTAAAATAAAATGAAATAAAAAGCATGAGGATTACTGAGCCTTCTGCTAGATTTAGTTGTGATTTATAGGAATTTGAAAATAAAATGAAATGGACAGTATTAGGCAGCTTAATTTAATCTTGATCCATTATCTCAGCATACTTTTCAACTGTGCAGATTTTTGCATCCACATTTTTCATAAAATTTTTTTTTTTTTGGCAAATTAGTGAGAAGTCATTAAAGATTGAAGTGAGAAAATAATGACAAACATTTACGTTTCAGACTTCATACCCTTCAGAAAATTCTCGCTAATGCAAAATCTGTTATTCTGTCAACTTTCTAAGTTTGTAGGAGGAAGATGTAAAAATTGTCCCTATTTTTGGGCCTTTGTCTCCATTTTATTTATGGCTATGTCAAGATCCCATGCTGGGCAAGGGGTCTTGGCTGATTACCAGGGACATGCAGGTATGCCTCCTGAGGTCCAATCGGCGTTGCAGAAGATACCAGATTTCTTTTGGTGAAACAGAGCATTATCAATTTCGCCAGCATTGCTATTTGTCATTTACCGCGCCCAGAGACGCCCACGCCCATCAGTAATTGCTCATTGCAGGCTCCAGGGGATTCAAATCTACCCGCATTTCGGACGTATTGCTCACAAGCGTGACAACACCAACTTTGGACAAAAAACTTGAATTATGTCATACCACATAGGCTCTGGGACACAGTCAACTCTCGTGTCAAGACTCCAGCCATCCCAGCAACAATAACCTTCTAGAGCCAAATCCAGACACAGCCTCTCAAATGGCTTACCTGACAGCAAGACAAGCAAAAGAAGCACTCATTACTTCAAAAGTTTGATAAAGCTCACCCAGATGACTGCAAGTGAGTTTTCTACAGGCCCTAAGGTTGCATGGCATCCTGCATTCTCTTGGTCCACTAGCAAGACTTTTGCCACAGCTGGCGGAAAGCTTCAATGGTACTTAAAAAGCTTATGGTCTCAACACAGCAACAACCTAGAAGCAATTATTCCACTCATTCCATGTCTACAAAGGAATTTCTATGGTGGGCACAGTAAATAAACATAGGCATGTCGTTCAAAACCTCAGATAACAGACAATGACCACAGGCGCCTCAGACCCAACTTGGACAGAGCAGCATGGAGAACAGATGTATTCAAGGGCAATGGTCCCCAAAGGAAAACACATCTGCATATCAACCAAAAGAAATGCTAGCAGTAATGCATGCCATCGAGGCCTTTGGACAACAACTTCCAACAAGACTACCTTACTAATATTCCTGGACAGACAATACCACTGTGATGTGGTACATAAACAAGCAGGGGTCACTCATTCTTATCCCCTTTGCAGACTGACAATGAATCTTTGGGAAAAATCACTGAGTCTAAACATACAGCTACAATCCCAGTTTGTTTGACTTTTGAGGCAAAGACAATGTTCTGGCGGACAGTCTAAGCAGGAATTTCCTGGACCCCCCACGAATGGAGGCTACATCCAGACATCTTTGTCGACTCACCTCGAGATGGGGCCAGGCGGATGGACCCTATTGCCTCCCACCTCCCAATCATCACTTACAAAGTTCTGCTCAAAGGGGCATATCATCCACAAGCATGGAAGTAGATGCCCTCTCATTCAGCTGGAGCTCCCCTAATAATTTATGCATTTCCACCCCTGCCACTGATGACCACAGTGTTATTAAAGATCAAGGCAGAGCAACCCGAGAGGGATCCTAGCTAGCTCCCAGACTGGCCAAGACAACACTGGTACCCACTACTACTGGAGCATATGTCACAACAAAGCGTGGGCCCTTCCACAATGGGCGCCTCCAACTTCTGACTCAACACAACTTCAGGACTATTCATCCCAGCATCCAGACTCTACAGCTAACAGCTTGAAATCCCATAAATAACCTCCAATTTACCTCTCTCCAAGGAAGTTCAGCCCGGATACTAACAGGAAGCCATAGACCATCCACCAGAAAGGCTTACTCAGCCAAATGGGAGAGATTCAGCATTTGGAATACCAACAAGGGTCATGATGCATCACTTTGAGCATCCCACTCTCATTCTTGGGAATACTTGGCAGATATGTTACACAAAAGCGGACTCTCATACTCTTCCATAAAATACATGCTTCAGCTATCTCAGCTAGATACAACACTGATCCACCTGTGTTTTCACATCCCTTTGCTAAGGCAATTTCTTAGAGGAATCAATAATATAAAGCCCCCAAAGAAAGGCACCAGTACCAGCTGGGACCCTCCAATTTTGTCCTAGAAAATTGACTTTACCTCTATACCATACGATCCTGGAAGACAGCTTTCCTGCTAGCCATAACCTCAGCAAGAAGGGTTTGAATTACAGGCCTTAATGGCAATACCACCGTTCATAACTTTTTCAGAGACAGGACGTCTCCCTCACGAACCAACCCTTACTTTTCTGCCAAAGTGGTATCCAAACTTCTTTTAAATCGAGCAATTCACCTGCCTCACTTTCTTTCCCAATCCTGAGAACAAAGGGGAAAGACTGTTACATACCTTGGACATACACAGACAACTTAGCTACTACCTAGACAGAACCAAGACCAGTAGGAAGTCTGATCAGCTTTTTGTAGCTTACGCCCCTGGAATACAAGGAAAAGCAATTTCCAAACGGACAGTTTCAAAATGGATTGGACATTGCATCAGATTCTGTTATTCCTTCCATGGAAAGAGTGTGCCAGCCAATGTCAGACCACACTCCACCAGAGCTACAGCCACCTCTACACAGCTTTAAGAGGGTGCCTACAAAGACATTCTAGAAGCTGCCACATGGAGCTCCGTGCATACATTTTCCAAACACTACAACCTCCCTTTATATTCCAGATCCAGAGCAGGGTTTGTTTCGGCAGTCCTGCAGGGATTGATAGCTACACCATCCTTTTCCTAGAGCATACCACCTCCCCCAGCTAAGCTATGGTATTCAACCCATATGTTATGACTGCAGTTGCATTCTTGAAGGACATAGTACAGTTTTGTACCTACCATAAATGTAGATGTCCAATAGATATGCAACTGCAGTCGGCCTCCCTCCTCCTTCCACTCTATGCCTTGGGTCCACTCCTATCCCTATTATCCTTAGCTGGGGATATCTGTTATGGTGTATCTGTTTATTGCTTATTTATTGTCTGGAAACCTATTTTGGTCTTCCAATTTGATTACAGCCTTCATTGGAGGGCACCTGGCATCTGGGGCAAGAAACACTGAAGAAGATGGCGTCGGCTGATGCTTATATACTCCAGCCGCTCTGGCGGAAGAAATGCAACATCAGCCCGGCGTCCGACCCAGACTTTGGAATCCGACGACCGAGGGCTGCCTGAGGCAGGACAACTCATATGTTATGACTGCAGTTGCATATCTATCGGAGATATACATTTGTGGTAGGTGCAAAACTGTACTATCTTAGCCGTAAGGTCTTTGAACTACGGCACACTTACAAGGCTCCAGAGGGATGTTATCAACCAACTCTCTGAAACCTTGGCAGGAGTTGTTTCTGATGGCGATCCATGACAATGTAGCTTCTCCGGATAGTGACCCTAGAATCCATATCTAATTCTTCCATGCACCTTATTTCATACGTTAATGGAAGGAGGCGGCAGTGCGGCTGTAGTCAAGAGGCGAAATATCTGGATGCACCTTTGTGACTTCATGGACTCCTTTTAAGGCTTCCTTGATGAGCGCCCCCATCAATGCCGCTTCTTTGTTTGGCCCTAAAGTTAAAGATACGGCTGGCAAGGTGCGAACAAGATGGCAAGACCCCATCTGCCATTGGTGTCCGACACTCCACTGCTCAACGATTCTACTCCAGAGATCAGAGGAGTGGGAAGATGTGACACAGAAAATCTCAGGGTTCTTTCCATGATGCACGTGCCGAGTTCTCCCCTATAGGCAGTGGGGGAAACTCCAATGGAAGACTCCTCTTTTCAGGGCAGGAAGGTTAGGTAAACTGGGGTTCCAGAGATGCTTTCTTTGGGCAACTCTACCAGCGCTCTTGAACTGTTGCCCGACTGCTCACCTCTGGAAGAGGTCAGGGGTAGTTTACTGCCTGGTGAAACATAGCCACTGATCCTTGGGTACAACGGAGAATATCCAGAGGCTATTGCATCCCCTTCCATCTCTGTCAACCTCATCCAGAGACTTACCCGACATTCCACCCAGTCAAAGGGAAGCAGCAACACATGAAATCTGAAAGCTGCTACAAAAGAGTCATCCAAACGGTTCCCCCCCAGACCAGATAGGATCCGGTTTTTACTTAAGGTTCTTTTTGGTGCCAAGAAAGACAGGGAACTTGAGACCGAATCTGGATCTCAGCACACTGAACAAATTTGTAAAAACAGAGAAATTCCGGATGGTTACGGTTCAGTCTGTCCTTCCTGTTCTGGAAGAAGATGATTGGATGTGCTCTGCAGATTTTAAAGATGCAAATTACCATATAAAAATAGACAAGTGCTCAGGAAGATACCTCCGCTTCGCGATAGGGCAGTCGCTACCAATTTCAAGCACTGCCCTTTGGTCTCTCTACCGCCCACAGAGTGTTCACCAAATGCATAGCAGTGGTCATCGCTCACCTGCGACTTCCAGGATTCCAGGCGTTTCAATACCTAGATGAGTGGCTCCTCACCGCCTTCACCAAGCGTCTACTGGAAGAAGCCCTAGACTATACTCTTCTCACAACACAAAGCCTGGGAATCACTATAAACTGGGAGAAGTCCAACGCGACCCCAGCACAGTCTTTAGAATTCATCGGGGTTCTGTTGGACATGAGAATTACACAGTATCTCTTCGGATCGCAGACTTCAAAGAATAAGACAACAGGTTCAGCCACTACTGTCACCACAAATCATCTGCTTGGTCCATACTCCAACTCTTGGGGTCAATGGCAGCCTCAATCACAATTGTTCCTTTGGCCAGATCCCACATGAGACTTCTCCAGTGGTTGCTCCTCGCTCAGTGCTACCCTCTACAACACCCTTTGTCCTTTTAGATAAGTGTAACTCAGAGATGCAAGCAAGATTTGCTCTGGTGGATGTCTCAAAACCCCCAACAGTGGTCTCGCCCCTTCAGCCAAAAGCCACTGTGACCATGGATGCCTCCCTGATGTGGTGGGGAGGGCTATGTCAGGGAAACTCGGTCCAAGGCACCTGGTCAAGACAGAGTCCCTTTTGCATATCCATGTCCTGTAACTTGAGGGCATTGGTATTAGCGTTGTAAGTATTCCACTTCGTCCTTCCGTCAGGGACTATTGCAATCCAGTCAGACAACATATCAGTGGTCTGATACATCAGCAAGCAAGGGGGCAGCAGACCTTCTCCGTTATGTAGAGAGGCCTTGAGAATATGGCAATGGGTGATAGCTTCCAACCGTTTTCTAATTGCAGTGCACATGTCCGGGTGCTCCAACGTGATAGCGGACAAGTTGAGCAGGTGCATTCTGCAACCTGACGAGTGGTCCCTCAACCCTGTGATAGCTGCAGGAATCTTCAACCACTTGGGCCAGTCTTGCTGCGACCTATTCTCCTCCCCAACCAACTACAAGTGCAGCAACTATTTTGCCCTTATCCCCCATCAGGGACAGTCTCAGAGAAATGCTGTAATCCATGCTTCGCCCTCTGGTCTGCTTTATGATTATCCTCCTCTTCCCCTCATCTTCCAATTTCTGAAGAAAGCATGGCAGTTGAAAAGCAAAGGGATTCTCATTGCTCCATATTGGCCTTGACAAGTTTGGTTCCCCTTCCTCTGGCCTCACCTGTTAGATGAACCATGGATCCTCAATCAATCCCCAATGTTGATTTCCCATCCGCAGAATCTGATTCACCCCAATCTAACAACCCTGAAGCTGACAGCTTGGTTTCTCCACTTCCTTTGATTGTCGGGCAGGATAACCTCGCGTCCCCGGTGCACAGTATTCTTATCGCATCTCCTAAATCATCCACCAGACTAATCTATCTCAGCAAATGGAAAAGGTTTTCATTATGGGCAGTGAACAAACCATTATACCCCTTGTCAGCCCCAGTTTCGGTCATTTTAGATTACTTATCACATCTTTTCCAGTCTGGGGTGTCCGCCTCTACTATTTGTGTTCGTTTAGCTGCCATTTCAAATTTCCAATTTGGTTTTCAGGATTCTTCACTCATGTCACATAGACTCTGTAAGACTTTCTTGAAGGGTGTTCAACTAAAACTTCCCTTTAGAGAACCAGTACAATATTGGGATTTGGCCTTGGTTCTACAAGCCCTAACAGCTCACCCCTTTTGAACCTGCGTCTTTATGTGATTTAAAATACCTCTCTTGGAAAACTTTGTTTCTGGTTGCAGTCACATTGGCCAGACTTTTGTCAGAACTTCAAGCCTTATGCGTCAAACATCCCTACCTTATTTTCCATAAGGATAGAGTATCACTGAGAACTAATCCTTCCTTTTTACCGAAAGTGGTGTCAGAGTGGTCTATAAACCAGTCTATGGACCTCCCAGTATTTTTTTCTTAATCATTCTAACAAGGGAGAATATTGCCTTTACTCCCTGGATATTCATAGGCAAATACGGGTAGTTTTTGTTCTGTCCAGATAAAAATCATAAGTCAGACCAACTATTTCTGGCCTTTTCTGGACCAAGGCTAGGTAATCCTGTCGTAAAACTTACATTGGCATCATGGCTGAGAAATTACGTTACCTTTATCTACAACAAGAGCAATATCACCTTGCCTCAGAGTGAAAGCCATTCTACAAGGTCTATGGCAACTTCAGCAGCTTTCCATGCTAGGGCTTCCCTCAGTGATATTTTGCTCATCCTGCGACAGGGCCAAACCTCATACTTTTATCCTTCATTACAAATTGGATTTGGCCTCCAGAGGTAGAGCTTCTTTTGGCTCCATGGTGCTCAGGAATGTTCTTCCATGAGGGCCACCCAGGGATACTGGTAGCTGTGGACTCTGTCCCATCAGTAAGGAATGAACGAAGATTAACGACATCAGATAAAGAAGTTATGTCTTACCATAATGTTCCATCTGTGTTGTTGATCTTCATTCATTAATTACTCCCCACCTGCCATCCCCCTCTGGAGGTTCCTAGTTGATCTCATATACTCATTTATTGTAGGTCTGTTATGACCAGAGGTAGCCTCTACTTTTGTCTATCAACTTACAAATTTGATATGAGGTAACAGGGAGAAGAGTATTCTGGGTAGGATCTTGGCTTGAGAATTTCTGGCTGATGCGAGCTTGGTATGAGGCCGACTTGGTTCCGAGGACGGAACCGATAACCCATCAGTAATGAATGAACAAAGATCAACAACACAGATGGAACGTTATGGTAAGACATAACTTCTTTTTTCCTACAAACTTCTGCCATTTACCAGTGAATTGTGCAAGTCGCCACACTTTCCAGTCCATCACTGTGTGTTGCATACATTTTACATAAACAGCTATTTGACACCTAAATCCCTTGATTTCCTGTGAAGAACAAATGCCTTGTATATGAAAGCTGCATTTTTGGCTCAACATAAATCTGAAACTGTTCTCAACGCTTATGGATTGTTGCTGTCCTCCTTTAAGGTTAGAAGCATTTAATATGTTAATAATTTCCTCAGAGTTGGCAAGAAGGAATATTCTATTGCGAGTCCTTTCTGGCCTTCCTGCAGTTTTGTGGGCAGTAAAATACAGCTCAGATTTTGAATCTAGATTTTTCCCATTTTTTAGACAAATTTCCATGTAGCGTCTCGGGGATAAAGTTTATAGTGAAGACATTTGGAGCTAACAACTAAAGAAATGCGGCTGAAGAACTGACTACTTTGCTGTAATGAGAGTGACTATTAAAAACAAAATCAAATAGTCCAGTTCATATGGATGTAATATTTAGTTGTTTTCATAACAAATAAAAATGTGGAAACTCCACTGTAATCCTGTATTTTTGTATTAGAAATTGGAAGTCATGAGTGGTGGGCTGTTGCATGTGGCTGTGGTACAGACCCCTTTAGGAAGCATTTGCATACTGCAGAGAAGTCTTTCACAAGTTCCAAACTCTGCGTGATACAGTAATATAGCTGTCAGTGGCAAAATTTATTTTTGTGACACCATGTGGTATTTGATGCAAAGCTTACATATGGTCATAATGGGTGAATGTAGACTCTTTACATGATGTGCATTCATCAGGACCCTTTACTGAATTGCTTTGATGAACTCCCATGGCACGTGGACTTGGGTTAATTGCATAGATGTATATGTATCTTACAGTCCCCTTTGGAAGCATGGGCCTTGCTGCTGTGTGAACTTGGAGCATTGATCTGGTTTAACACTTTGACTCTCTGCATGCAACTGTAGAAGTGAAGACTGTGCACCCAGACTACAGAGCGAAGTTTGCTATCGGCTCACAGCCTTTATCCTCTGTGTTTAGTAAAAGTCTTTTAAATGTCTATCAGTTGTAGATAAGGCATCTGGTTTCCTTTCATTTCGGTATAGTTTAGTTTAACATGCACTCTTCCATGAATGGAAATTTAGTGTAAATGATCTTGGTGTGGCTTATCTCCATCGCTTCCTAGCTGAGTGTTCTCTGCTTCCCTGTAGTTTTTTTTTTGGCAAGGATGCTTCTTAACAAGTTTAAGTAGTAAATGATGCAACAGAGGTAGATTTACATTTGGAAACATTAGTATATGGCAAGGATCTGCACTACATTTGTAAGCAGTGTGTGCATAACAAAGCTTGCTAAGAAAGTTTTATTTGCCGCCACCCCCACACACTATTTGTTTTGCTGTGAGATTTAATTATGCAAATGCTATCAGTTTCATCTGACTCTATCAGACTTCTTCAGTGCGATTCTTTATGTAAACACAGCTGATTGGGAGGTGCATTGGGCATTTGTGTTTTGTTTTGTTAAATATCCATGTTACCCAATTGAAAGGAGCCTCAGTAGTTTCTTTTTTATACTTTACGAAGAACAAGAAGCAAGACTGCAATACAGAGACTTCAGCAACCTTTTTTTTTACCATTGAAGTAAATATTGCAGTGGGGTGTATTGAGAACATTGCAGAGGACATGCTGAATAGAGCATTGCCCAGCACATGAACTTGCATCAGCAGTGCAAGTAGAAGGAATGTCTCATTAAAATGGGTAGGGTTGTGTGTGTGTGTGTGTGTGTGTGTGTGTGTGCGCAATATGCTTGTTTTTGAGTCTTAGATTGTGCATCAGTTGGAAAAGGGTGTGTGGGTGTCTTGTGTTGTACAGCAGTTGGAAAAAAGGAAAGTCTATGTAAGCGTGCGTGTTGTGTGCGTGTTGTGTGCGTGTTGTGTGCGTGTTGTGTGCGTGTGTGGTGTGTGTAATGCTTGTTTGTGAATCTTGGGTTATGCATCAGCTAGAAAATGGTGTGTGTGTGTGTGTGTGTGTGTGTGTGTGTGTGTGTGTGTGTGTGTGTGTGTGTGTGTGTGTGTGTGTGTGTGTGTGTGTGTATTTATTGATGCTATATCTTCTCTAAACATAACATATATCAGGCAACCGAAAGCTATGTCCATGTATGTCATTATTTATAGTTATCACATTTTTAAAATAAGTTCTAGAGCTTTGCTAATTTAGTTAAGAATCCATTAAAAGTGATGCCCAAACTTTCTAAAAATGGTGTACATTATTAAATAACATTTCCACATTACGTTGAGAGCTGTCTGTGGTCTAAATAAAGATGTATGCACAGCTGCAGAACTGTGTGCAGAGTACTATCCACCAATAGGTACAGCCTTCCATGCTGAATTGGTCAAAAGAAAAAAAGGAAGTTGAGTGAAGTTTAAAAACATTGCAGGCCTCCTAGTTCAGTTAGTATTGGTTTGATGGGTGAATGTAGGAAAGTGGTATGGGACAGAAGAGTGCATACTGGTTTTCAGTTCTTATAGAATAGACACGAATTAATGGCAAATGTCGGTGATCTGGTTCAGTGAAAAAAGCTGCACCCAATATGATTGTGTTACACTGGAATAATAGAAACTGCTTAGGATCCTGTGAATTTAGTGTTAATTATTGGTGTCTTACGCTTAACAGTATAGTTTCTAAATAGTTTAAAGCATATAGCCTAGTTTGCAAAATGCAATAAATAGAATGCAAAACTACTTTGTTTTTTTAAATAATTTCTGCCCTTTTAATGAATTATATAACTTAATTATATATTGAGTACATTGTCTATTATTTTCTCTTATAAATGTATGGCTTATTTATACGACAGCAACTAATTTTGAGGTTAACTACATATTTTGTACTTGCAGTATTTCTTGATTAAAGTGAAGTGTTGGAGAACGTGTTACTGTGTATTTTCTAAATAAACCAGATAAA
Source organism: Protopterus annectens (assembly GCF_019279795.1). NCBI lineage: Eukaryota > Metazoa > Chordata > Ceratodontiformes > Protopteridae > Protopterus > Protopterus annectens. The sequence continues at coordinate 221,408,161 of NC_056747.1, read as the reverse complement.
TGCTCCAGATGCATGCTGGAAAAGATACATGTGGAATGCCATTGCCTGAAGAAAGAATGACATTTTGCATATTTGTATTTCAATTTGTGAATTCTGCCTCTGTTGGTCAATTTGCTTGTGCCGTCACAACTTTTCTTGCACATTTGTGCGAGTCAACATTTTGCAGGTTGCTGTGGAAAGGCTGCAGTGTAGTGAAGTATGCACAAATGTAAACTTGCATGTTTCTTTACAGATGTGTGTTTTATAGATGAAGTATATTAAAAATTTTAATGTAGCCATTTATGGTTGCAGGTATATAGTCATTTTTGTTAATTTACCACAGGTAGTCTTGTTGCTCCAACTAGATGCTCTTCTTTTGCCTTTTGTTTCACAACAAACTTGTATGATTTGGATTTTTCAGGCTGACTTAAGTATGAAGTACTATATGCCTCTATTACAGTCCTGAATGATCCATTGGTTAAGTGGTGTTACTGTTATGATTAGAAACTGTTTTAATTGGTGGAGGTGTTTTGAACTTCTGCTCAAAAAAATTCAAGATGTGGTATTTGGCATAGAAGATAAAGGAGCTGTTATCAGGCAGTTTCCTATAGTCCAGTGGCGCAAGGTTTGGTTCCCTCAGCCTCCATTTCCTAATTGTGCAACTCCGAGCAAGTCATATAACCACATACTGCTCCCGGTCTCAGTTTGAAAGAGGTCCTTGGAGATCAGTTTTCTACCCTGGAAAACAAATGCAGTAAAGTCTCCGTTAAATGGAACTCCAGCAACTGGCACAAAAAAATCGAAGCAAAGCAGTACAATTTTCAAGGTGTTGAACTTTCTGTCCCCACCCAGAAAACATACCTTCGTTTTTAGAGTTTTGAGTCTTAAAAAAAGATAGGAATAAATTCCCTCTCTCCCCAACCTGAGAACAAGTCAAACCAAGCAAGTAGTATAGGGTACAGTATTAGTCAGACCTGTTTTAATATTAACTCTCAAGCAACCAGAAACTACAGTTATCTGGCATCTACCAATCCTCATGGGTGCTGGTTAACTGAGAGTTTACTGTAAATTACTAAAATAAAATGAAATAAAAAGCATGAGGATTACTGAGCCTTCTGCTAGATTTAGTTGTGATTTATAGGAATTTGAAAATAAAATGAAATGGACAGTATTAGGCAGCTTAATTTAATCTTGATCCATTATCTCAGCATACTTTTCAACTGTGCAGATTTTTGCATCCACATTTTTCATAAAATTTTTTTTTTTTTTGGCAAATTAGTGAGAAGTCATTAAAGATTGAAGTGAGAAAATAATGACAAACATTTACGTTTCAGACTTCATACCCTTCAGAAAATTCTCGCTAATGCAAAATCTGTTATTCTGTCAACTTTCTAAGTTTGTAGGAGGAAGATGTAAAAATTGTCCCTATTTTTGGGCCTTTGTCTCCATTTTATTTATGGCTATGTCAAGATTTCCTGCTCTAAGAAGTTGAGAGGTATGCATTATGGCATTCATCATGGGCATTTAGGAACTGGCGATCTTGTGAGCCTCCAAACTCCCTGCAAGTAGGCTGTGTGTGTGTGTGTGTGTGTGTGTGTGTGTGTGTGTGTGTGTGTGTGTGTGTGTGTGTGTGTGTGTGGTTGTGGCTGTGTGTGTGTGTGTGTGTGGCTGTGGCTGTGTGTGTGTGTGGTTGTGGCTGTGTGTGTGTGGTTGTGGCTATGGCTGTGTGTGTGTGGTTGTGGCTATGGCTGTGTGTGTGTAAATTGGTGCTATTAATAATAATATACTATAGCTAATAATAATATAATTTAATAGCTATAGCTGTGTGTGTGGTTTGTGGCTGTGTGTGGTTAATGGCTGTGGCTGTGTGTGGTTGTGGCGCGGTGGCTGTGCGCGCGGTTGTGGCTGTGTGTGAGTATTATGCCGCTACCATGTGTGTGTGGAATATTATAACTATGTGTGGACAGCCATATAATTATTATAACTGTGTGTGAGTGTGGATGTAAATATATATGCAGGTGTGTGTGTGTGTGTGTGTGTGGGACAGTGTGTGTGTGTGTGGATGGGACAGTGTGTGTGTGGATGGGACTGTGTGTGTGTGTGTGTGTGTGTGTGTGTGTGTATGTGAATAGGAGCTGTGTGTGTGTGTGTGTGTGTGGATGGGGCTGTGTGTGTGTGTGTGTGTGTGGATGGGGCTGTGTGTGTGTGTGTGTGTGTGTGGATGGGGCTGTGTGTGTGTGTGTGTGTGGATGGGGCTGTGTGTGTGTGTGTGTGGATGGGGCTGTGTGTGTGTGTGTGTGGATGGGACTGTGTGTGTGTGTGTGCTGGGTGCTGTGTGTGTGTGTGTGTGGGATGGGGGTGTTTGTGTGTGTGTGTGTGTGGATGGGGCTGTGTGTGTGTGTGTGTGGATGGGGCTGTGTGTGTGTGTGTGTGGATGGGGCTGTGTGTGTGTGTGTGTGTGGATGGGGCTGTGTGTGGATAGGGTGTGTGTAATAACAGATGGGGCAGTGTGGATGGGGCTGTGTGTGTGTGTAAGATGGGGCCTGTGTGTGTGTGTGTGTGGATAGGGCTGTGTGTGTGTGTGTGTGTATGGGAATGCGAGAGCTGTGTGTGTGTGTGTGTGTGTGTGGCTATATCTGTGTGTGTGTGTGTAGATGGGGCTGTGTGTGTGTGTGGATATGTGTGTAGAATGGGGCTGTGTGTGTGTGTGGATGTGCTGTGCGTGTGGGTGTGTGTGTGTGTGTGTGTGTGATAAAACTGTGTGTAGATAGAAGCTATATATATATATATATAGATAAACTTTATATATATATATATAGATTAAGTATATATATATATATATATATATATATGTATGTATGTAGATAAAGGCTATATATGTATGTATATATAGATAAAACTATATATATATATATATATATATATATATATATATATATATATATATGTGTATGGATGGGGCTGTAAAAGCTGTGTGTGTGTGTGTGTGTGTGTGGATAGGGCTACAATGTGTGTGTGTGTGTGTGGATAAGAGACTCCATGTAAGAAATGGGTGTGTGTGCGTGTGTGTGTGTGTATGTGTGTGCGTGTGTGTGTGGATGGGGCTGTGTGTGCGTGTGTGTGTGAGATGGATACTCTAGTGCGTGTAGAGGTAAGTGTGTGTGTGTGTGTGTCTGTGTGATACCGTGTGTGTGTGTGGATGGGCCGTGTGTGTGTGTGTGTGTGTGTGGATGGGATACTCCATGTAAAATAATTGCTCGTGTGTGTGTGTGTGTGTGTGCGATGTGTGTGTGTGTGGATGTGGCTGTGTGTGTGTGTGTGTGTGTGTGTATGTGTGGATGGGAGCTGTGTGTGTGTGGGTAGTGTGGATAGAGAGACACTACTGTATGTAAGCTATAATGTGGATAAATACTGTGTGTGTGTGTGTGTGTGTGTAGGGGTGGCTGTGTGTGTGTGTGGATAGGAGCTCTACATATATCATCGTGCGCCCAGTGTGTGTGTGTGTGATAGGTGCTGTGTGTGTGTGTGTGTGTGTGTGAATGGAACTGTGTGTGTGTGAGATGGGAAGCTGTGCATAAAATCGTGCTCATTTATTAATGTGTGTGTAGATAAAGGCTGTGTGTGTGCGACAAATGCGTGTGTATGGGGATGTGTGTGTGTGGATGTATGGCTGTGTGTGTGTGTGTGTGGTGGGCTATGTATGAGAAATAGTGCTCAGTATATAATGTGTGTGATGGGGCCGTGTGTGTGTGTGTGTGTGTGTATATGGAATGAGCTGTGTATGTGTGTGTATGTGTGTGTGTGTGTGTGTGTGGATAGAGAGAACCGTGTATATGTGTGGATAGATGTGAGTGTGTGTATGGGGCTGTGTAGATAGGTGTGTGTGTGTGTGGATGAGGAGCTGTGTGTGTGTAGATAGGAGCTGTGCCTTCAATGTGTGTGTGGATAGGAGCTGTGTGTATGTGTGTGTGTGTGTGTAGATAGGGCTGTGTGTGTGTGTGTGTGTGATGAGGCTGCTCATTGTGTGTGTGTATGTGTATGTGTGTGTGTGTGTGTGTGTGGATGGAGCTGTGTGTGTGTGTGTGTAGATAGGAGGACTACTGCATGGGGAATCGTGGCCGATTTTGTGTGTGTGTGTGTGTGGATGGGGCTGTGTGCGTGGATGGGCTGGCCATTGTGTGTGTGGATGTGAGCTGTGTGTGTGTGTGTGTGGATGGGCCGTGTGTGTGTGGATAGAGATGCGTGTGTGGATGGGGAGCTGTGTGTGTGTGATAGGAGCTGTGTGTGTGTGTGGATGGCTGTGTGTGTGTGTGGATGGCTGTGTGTGTGTGGATGGCTGTGTGTGTGTGTGGATGGGCGTGTGTGTGTGTGTGTCTCTCTTCAATAATGTGTGTGTGTGTGTGTGTGTGTGTGTGTGTGTGTGTGTGTGTGGATGGCTGTGTGTGTGTGGATGGGTACTCTGCCACGTTATTAATGTGTGTGTGTGTGTGTGTGCTGTGTGTGTGTGTGTGGGAGCTGTGTGTGGATGGGAGTGTGTGTGTGTGTGTGTGTGTGGATGTGTGTGTGTGTGTGTGGATGGGGCTGTGTGTGTGTGTGTGTGTGGATGGGGCTGTGTGTGTGTGTGGATGGGGCTGTGTGTGTGTGTGTGTGGATGGGGCTGTGTGTGTGTGTGTGTGTGTGTGGATGGGGCTGTGTGTGTGTGTGGATGGGGCTGTGTGTGTGTGGATGGGGCTGTGTGTGTGTGGATGGGGCTGTGTGTGTGTGTGTGTGTGTGTGTGTGTGTGTGTGGATGGGGCTGTGTGTGTGTGTGGATGGGGCTGTGTGTGTGTGTGGATGGGGCTGTGTGTGTGTGTGTGTGCGGATGGGTGTGTGTGCGTGTGCGGATGGGTGTGTGTGCGTGATGGGTGTGTGTGTGTGTGTGTGTGTGTGTGGATGGGGCTGTGTGTGTGTGTGTGGATGGGGGTGTGTGTGTGTGTGGATGGGGCTGTGTGTGTGTGTGTGGATGGGGCTGTGTGTGTGGCTGTGTGATGTGTGGATGGGCTGTTGGTGTGTGTGGATGGGCTGTGTGGTGGATATATATAGCTGTGTGTGTGTGCTGGTGTGGTTGGGTGGTGTGTGTGAAGGTGTGTGTGTGTGGTCAGCGGTGGATGGGGCTGTGTGTGTGTGGATGTATAAGCTATTAATGTGTATAGCTATTAATGTATATAACTGGGCTGTGTGTGTAGCTGTGTGTGTATTAATGTGTGTGGATGGGGCTAATGTGTGTGTGTGTGTTGGGCTGTGTGTGTGTGGCTATTAATATGGTAATAATATATAGCTGTTAATGTGTGTGGATGGGGGCTGTGTAATGTGTGTAATGTGTGTGGATGGGTCAGTGTGTGTGCAATGTATAGCTGTGTGGAATATGGGCTGTGTGTAATGTCTCTTCAATATTAATAATATAGCTAATAGTAATGTGTGGATGGGGCTGTGTGTGTGTGTGTATAACTGTATGTGTGTGTGGATAGCTAATGTGTGTGTGTAGCTTCAATGTGTGTGTGTGGATGGGGCTGTGTGTGTAATGTGTGTGTATATAGTTGGGTGTGTGTGTATGGGGCTGTGTGGATGGGGCTGTGTGGATGGGGCTGTGTGTGTGTGTGTGATGGGCCAGTGTGTGGATGGGGTGTGTGTGTGTGTAGCTGTGTGTGTGTGTGTATATGGGGCTGTGTGTGTGTGTGGGATGGGCTGTGTGTGTGTGTATAGCTGTGTGTGTGTGTATAGCTGTGTGTGTGTGTGTGGATGGGGCTGTGTGTAGTGTGTGGTGGACAGCTGTGTGTGTGTGTGTGTGGATGGGCTGTGTGTGTGTGTGTGATGGGCCAGTGTGTGTGTGTGTGGATGTATATAGCTGTGTGTGTGTGTGTGTGGATGGGGCCAGTGTGTGTGTGTGTGTGGATGGGGCTGTGTGTGTTAGTATATAGCTGTGTGTGGATGGGCTGTGTGTGTGTGGATGGGGCTGTGTGTGTGTGTGTGAT
>NC_056747.1:221319671-221384671 GCF_019279795.1 Protopterus annectens | reverse complement strand
GGAGTTGGGCTGTGTGTGTGGGGAGCTGGGGCTGTGTGTGTGGGGAGAACTGGGGCTGTGTGTGTGTGGGGGAGCTGGGGCTGTGTGTGTGTGGGGGAGCTGGGGCTGTGTGTGTGTGGGGGGGAGCTGGGGCTGTGTGTGTGTGGGTAGCTGGGTGTGTGTGTGTGTATGTAAGCTGGGGCTGTGTGTGTGTGTGTGTGTGTGTGTGTGTGTGTGTGTGTGTGTGTGGGGCTGAGGATGTGTGTGTGTGTGTGGGGGGCTGGGGATGTGTGTGTGTGTGTGTGGGGGGAGATGGGGCTGTGTGTGTGTGGGGAGATGGGGATGTGTGTGTGTGGGGGCTGGGGATGTGTGTGTGTGTGTGTGGGGGGGGAGCTGGGGCTGTGTGTTTGTGTGGAGGGGGGAGCTGGGGCTGTGTGTGTGTGGGGGGGGGAGCTGGGGCTGTGTGTGTGTGTGGGAGCTGGGACTGTGTGTGTGTGTATGGTGCTCATGCATTACATCTGTAAATATTTTTGCATCTTGACCCAGATTAATTCTGTGTCTTGTATCAGGTGAATGCTAGAATAAAGCTTGGCCTCCCCTATGTTACTAAATATGCTAAAGTTGATATTTGAAAATGAATGAATGAATTGGCAGTCTGTGGTTCTATTAAATATCTTTGGTCTTGTGGTATGATGTGAGTTGTCTCATTAATTTTAAGTTAATATCTCAGTTTTAAAGTGTCATGACCTTATTTCAGTGATGTTTCAAGAGTGCATGCCTCAGTAGTATGGTCCCAAAATTGCATGGTTTTGGCACTTTGATAGAAGTAATGAGAACCATGGTGAAGATTATTGCTGTCGCATCTGCATAACTATTTCTTCTCAGTTGGCTGTACTACATATACGACTAAAAATAGATTTTAAATTCAATTTCATGGCCTTTGTGGTTCCTACACTGATTTTAACAGTATCAACTGGGTTTACTCAAGGAGGAGAGAAATTGTCCGCAAGCAGAGTAGGAAAGGCCATTCTGAATGGAATAATTTCAAACTACATCTTTTTTTTTGTGCTTTAATATTTAAAATTTGGTTTATTAATCTTAAATAGTCATTTGGCATGGACCAGAAATAAGCAGTTAAATAAATGATGCATTCTCATAAGCAGTCTTTGTTCATGTGGCCCATTTTCAGACTTTGGATTTTTAATTCCATTCTTCACAGCAGCGTTTTTTTTTTTTTTTTTTGCCCTTACTACACTTTAATTTAGTTTTTTTTTTTTTTTTTTTTTTACAGTTGTACAGCATGTTTTGTATTTGTTCTAGTGTGTTCATTAAAATGTACAATGATCCAGTATTGCTTCGTGTGATTTTTGGAGGGGTATGCCCTATCCTTTTGCCGTCACCCTGGTTCCTTTTTTTTTTTCTCTGCATCATATGTGCTTTACTACAGGAGTTTTATTACAGGCCCTGTGCCTCAGTTTTTATTGGTTGTAGTATGTGGGTATGCAGATGTTCTTCGTGTTTCAATGTTGCAGTCATCGCATTTGGGTCATCTGCTTGCAGTAATCCTCAGTCGGCCTGATTAACAAAGTCTGGGTCCTGCGTCTGTTGCTATCCCTTCTTCTATGACTTCAGGTCATCAGGGGTATAAAACATGCAGCCGATGCTATTACGTCAGTCTTTCTTGCCGTGCAATGCTCGAAGCAGAAGCAGTTCGCAAGTGCCGGACGGCCGACTCCTGAAATTTTCGTTTTCGAGTTTCAGAACCAAAGTCTTCAACTAAAAGCTAAGTACCCCATTGTGGAAACTTTTTCTTGCTCTAAACCAATGTCAGTAAAAGTAAATAATTGCATTACTTGTGGAAAGCAAATACCTCATAAAGATTTCCAATTCGTACTGTATTCCTTGCCTAGGCCCTGACAACGACGTACCTCGCTGTTGGTTTTGTGCCTTATTTAAACCACGAACTATCATCAGTATGTTTTTGCTGCTAAATATTTTGGTGCTCGTTTCAGTTATCCTGATATGTCTTCGGTAAACCATCCGACTACAGACATTCTAAAAAAATGCAAAGATAAAGACAGAGACAGGCCGGCTAGGTCCAAAGCTGCAGACGATGCTTCCCTAAGCCAGTCGCCAGATCGCCTGTACTCAGTGAGGCGCTTTCACAGCCCCTGATATCCGCTACTTCAGATTAGCAGGCCTCTACGAAGACCCATTCGGAGTCCAGTATGCCGCGAGATGCTTTAACTGTGGAACCTGCAGATGTCTCTACCTTGGGTGGGTCTGGAGCAGCTGTGCAGGCACCGGTTTCTCAGGGTGTATTCAGGACTACTGACTTGAAAAAGAAGATGGCGTCAGTTTAATATGCAAGGCCTAAAACTCAAAACATGCCTAGAAAACTGATGGCCAGACCGCATGGTCAAGCCTCTATGCCTAAAAAACAAATGATAAGAATGGCTGAAGACCTTATTACTTTAATCAGGGGAAGCCAGCCTTGCTCCTCTAAGAGACCTAGGACTGAGTTTACTTATGATACTTTTGACCAGGATTCTGAATTTTCTGTTTCCTCTGATGACCAGGATTTACCCTTGTCTACTTATGAGGATTCTGATGCTGAGGACTCTATTCCTTCTGCTTCCACACCCCCCCCCCCCCCCCCCAGAGGATCTCTCTTTTGGTGAAACCTTGCATACTCTCGGGGAGCATTTTCGTTGGGGAAGTCAGGATTTCTGATTCTAAAAAGAGGCTTAGGGATTTCTTACTCCTGCCCCAACACAGACTTTTAGCCATACCTCCTGTACTAAACATTGTTGATGATGCATTTTCGGAATCTAGCTTGGCCCCTGATTCTTTACCTTCTGCTCCTAGAAAACCTGATGGATATTACAGGGTCCCTGACTCTCACAAGTTCCTTTTCAAAAATCCTACTGCGGATCCTGAGACCCTTTCACAGGGACCCAAGGGCTTTAAAGCTACTACTGCCAAAAATCCTAACCCTTCTGATAGAGATTCCAGGGCACTGGATAGATTGGGTAAGAGCCTTAAACTGTCAGTTTCATATGTTAAAGTATCAGCAGCATATTATTGGATTGCTTAAACAGAAAATTATGTTGATTCCTCATTGTGCTGAAAATAAGGATTTACTGCACTCAGCTGAACAAGTTGGAAAACATACTTTGCGATGTGGTTTTGATTTACTAGAGGCATCTTGCAGGGCTGCGGTGACTGGGGCTGTACTTAGAAGGCATGCTTGGCTTAAGGAGCAATCCTTGCCAGATCATGTTAAAGCGAAATTACCTGATTCCCCTTAAATCAGGACCGCCTGTTTGGCAACAAGGCAGAAGTTCTTAAAAAGATGGAGGAAAAAGCTAAATCTATGCAAACTGTTAAAGATTTTTTAAAAGTACAACCTCCAAGGTTTAGTAGGCATTGGCCTTCCAAGAAGTGGTCCTTTCCTGTCTCTTCCAGACCACCTCGGTCCAAACCCACATCCAGCAGAGCACCCAGGCTTCAGTCCCAGGGTACGCACTGGACTAAGCAGTGGGGAGCCTCCACTTCCAAATCTGGGAGTAATAAAACTCCCCCCTGTGGTAAACTGTCTCAATGACTTCCTTTTAAAACTTCCAAGCACTTCTCAACTGACTGCCTCTTTGGGGGGAAAGATTGCTCTTCATGTAAAGAATTGGGAACTCATTACCCAGGAAAAGTGGGTTTTAAATATAGTGTCCCAGGGATACAGATTTCACTTCCACATGTTACCATCACCAAGCGGGTGGCCAGATCTACCTCCAAATCAGTGGGCAGAGGCCCAAAAGCAAGTACTTTCTCTCTTAAGCATGGGGACTATTCATTTGGTACTAGAAGAGGAAAAGGGACAAGGTTTCTACTCGAGACTTTTCCTGGTACCCAGAAAAGACAATTCATGTTGTCCTATCCTGGACCTGTCTACTCTAAACACCTTTCTGGTGATCCCAAGATTCAAGATGCTGACTCTTCACCAGTTGCTCCGTATGCTAGGCAAAGACGCCTGGTTGGCAACACTGGATTTAAAGGACGCATACTTGCACATCCCAATCAGGGATCTTGCAGAAGATACCTATGCTTCAAAGCAGGCTACACACACTATCAGTTCTCTGCACTGCCCTTTGTCTTATCTACTGTGCCCAGGGTATTCAGAAAGTGCCTAGCTCCAGTTATTGCATTTTGCAGGAAAAGAAATTTCAAATATACCCATACCTGGACAATTGTCTAATTCAGGCAGAAAGCCAGGACATATATTTTTTAATCATCTGGCTTTTGTACAAAGGGTGTTAACTTGTCTGGGGTACACCATAAATGAAAAGAAATCACAACAGGTACCCTGTCAACAAATTATATTCCTGGGAGCAAGCTTGAATGCAACTTCCAGATGGCCTTCCTCACGCCAGAGAAACAAATTCATTTGACAACCTACTTCAAACAAGTGGCCACAAAAACCCTGCTATCTGCAAGGCAAATACTGCAAGCCCTGGGGTTCATGGCCTCTTGCATTCTTCTAATTCCATATGCAAGACTGCATATGAGGAAACTACAGTGGTATCTAAAAAGCCTATGGTGTCAACATTCTCAGGATCTAGAAGCAATGATTCCTATCATACCTTGCCTATGCCTAGAGTTCCTTTGGTGGGCAGAGGCCTGACACCAAAACAAGGGACTACCATTCACGCTACCCCCTGCCGCCCAAATCCTAACAGATGCATCAGACTATGCATGGGGGGGCTCACCTCACAGGGAGGTGCATTCAGGGCAAATGGAACCCAAGTCAAATGCACCTGCATATCAATCAAAAAGAAATGTTAGCTGTACAGAATGCTGTGACAGCCTTCAAGGACCACACTCTTCCAGGACAATTAATGGTAAAGACGGACAACAACACTGTTATGTGGTACATAAACAAGCCATGGGGGTACACATACTTACCCCTTCTGCAGACTAGCCATGGCATTGTGGAACACAGCCCTGAACTACCAAGTGCATCTACAAGCTCAATTCCTGCCAGGAAAACTAAATACAGTGGCAGACAAACTAAGCAGAAACCTCATGGACCCACATGAGTGGAAACTGGAACAGTGGATTTTCAACATGTTGACAAGCAAAGGGGGGAGCCCAGATATAGACATGTTTGCCTCCCCACAGAACTATCAATTGGACAAATTTTGCACAAGGACTCCCCACAAACAAGCTTGGAAAGTGGATGCTCTGTCCTTCAGCTGGGAAAAACATTCAGTTTATGCCTATCCTCCTCTGCCTCTGCTCTAAGTACTACTAAAGATCAAGCAAGACAGACCAAGGATTATTTTGATTGCACCAGACTGGCCACGCCAACAGTGGTACCCCCTCTTGCGCAGTGCGTCACTGTTGGTCCCATGGCACCTGCCTCAGACTCCTCCCCTATTGTTTCAGCAGGAGAACCGGATTCTGCATCCTCATCTTCAAACACTGAACCTAGCAGCTTGGCTAATTACCTAATCTCTCCTTTACCATCCCTCAGTAAACCAGTGATGGACATTATTTTAGAGGCAAGGAGGCCTAGTACTAGAAAATCTTATGCTGAAAAATGGAAAAGATTCTGTGCTTGGAACCATTCTCAAGGGATGAGCCCAGCAGTGCCCAATTTACCTCAGATTTTACAATACTTAACTGAGATGCTTCACAAGGGCCTGTCTTTCTCCTCCATCAAAATTCATGCCTCAGCCATTTCAGCTCATTTATAACACAGAACCTCCCTCTTTTCTCATCCACTGCTCAAGCAGTTCCTCAGAGGGGCCAAAAATGTGCGACCACCCAGGAGAGCTCCAACTCCAGCCTGGGACCTTAACTTTGTTTTGGAGAAACTCTCACTTCCTCTCTTAGAGGCAGCTGCTACTGCAGATTTAAAATTCCTTTCTTGGAAAACAGCTTTCCTTTTAGCAATCACTTCAGCAAGAAAGGTATCTGAATTACAGGCCCTTATGGCAGTGGAACCCTTTCATCATCTTTTATGCGGACAGGTGTCCCGCAGGACCAATCCCTCCATGTCCAACGTGGTATCCAGTGTGGCCCTTAATCAGTCCATTCATTTGCCAACCTTCTTTCCTAATCCACAAAACAAAGGAGAATGGATACTGCATTCCTTAGATATGCACAGACAGCTTAGATTCTACTTGGACAGGACTAAACCTCAAAGGAAATCTGAACAACTGCTGGTGGCATTTGCTGCAGGGGCAGAGGGGAAGGCTATTTCAAAGCAAACCATTTCTAAATGGATAGGCCATTGCATTCAGTTCTGCTACAAGCACCATGGAAAACCTATCCCACAGGGGATCAGACCCCACTCAACCAGGGCTGCATCTACCTCTACAGCCTTTCTCATAGGCGTCCCTACCAGGGACATCCTAGAAGCTGCTACCTGGAGTTCTGTACATAACTTCACCAAGCATTACCATCTGGCAATTTTCTCTAAATCCAGAGCTGGCTTTGCCATTGCAGTCTTGCTGGGCCTTATAGCTGGTCCTTATGCTATCTAAATTCCTACTCCCATCCTTAGCTTTGGGAATCTACCCAAATGTGATGACTGCAACAGTGAAACACAAAGAACATAGTACATAGGTTGTGTACACTTACCATAAATGTAGATGTTCGAGTGTATTCACTGTTGCAGTCCTGGTTACCCTCCCTCCAGCCCCCTTACTTCTTTTGACTATACCTCTTCTCTCCTTTACTATGCTCAAAAGCGTGGTGTATTTGCTTTTTTGTTAGAGGTATAACTTTATTTACTTATAGATTTAATTGCCTCCCATTAGGGGAGCAGCTGACATCTGGGGCAAGAAAAACTGATGTAATGGCATCGGCTGCATGTTTTATACCCCTGACAACCTGATGTCATGGAAGAAGGGACAGCAACCGATGCAGGACCCAAGACTTTGCTAATCAGGCCGACTGAGGGCTACTGCAAGCAGATAACCCAAATGTGATGACTGCAACAGTGAATACACTCTAACATCTACATTTATGGTAAGTGTACACAACTGTACTTTTTTTGAGCAAGGTGCTTGGAAAACTGCCATATTATTGAGTAATACAGGATGAGAAAAACCTCCTAATTTTCCATAATTGCAAATAATTAACCTGGTTAAAAAAAAAAAAGTGCAGTCGTCAAGGTTTGTGTGAAGTTATGTATACATATGACACCAAGTATACATGTTATTCATAGGCTTTAAAATAAACTATGCTTCTTGTTACGCTGCATATCTTTGCAATGGTGAACAGAAAGCAAAGGAAAAGTTGACAGAATAGTTTGTGCATATGTGGCTGTCCGGTTCTTCTGCTTTAACAGAAAAAACAGTCCTATGATATCTGTGGGATAAGCATGCAATTGATTCTTGTGTGTTGCTTAGTAGTGAGAGGAGATGCATTAGTCAGTATTTGTCTGTGTTGCTGCATTTGAATTTGAGGTGTTTCTAGTTTTCGGGAGATGTCTGAACTGGATTGGTGCTCTTACACTGATATCCCCACTGGTCTAACTTGAAATGTTATTGTGCTGAATAGTTAGTATTCAGCATGGTAACAGTGGGGTATGACAGGCTGAATGGCATGGGGAGGATGGTAGTTTATGGATGTTTATAGTTCTAGTGGTGTGTGTGTGTGTGTGTGTGTGTGTGTGTGTGTGTGTGTGTGAGCCTGTGTGTGCTCCTGTACCCATGTGAAGCAAGGCTGATATTTCCTACAGTGCGTCCTGGTGTCCTACTAGAAGAGTGGTTCTTGGTACTAGGTAATCCGCTGGGCAAGTTCCCACTTCCATGAGATTAGCGATAACTGATGCTTAATGAAAAAGGAAGAGCAGACAGAGACTTGCAAGTTTGTAAGGCATCATGTACAGGAAGAACATCTTCTATTCTTGCTAGAGAGAGAGCGCGCGCGCGAGGAAAATAAGAGCTTTCAAAGAGTGATGTAGGAAATGGGGGAGGAAGCTCACTGAAGGGAAAAAAAGAAAAATGCCAGTAAACTGATGTTTTCACACTGCATCAGATTCTATTCGGCATTTATTCGTTGTAGACTGTTGTAAATGGAAGGGATCACCCCTCCCCCACTATGAGAGACATTGATTGAAGGGAAGTGATTATTGGGCGAGGGGCTTTGAGCAGCCTTGATTGCTGATGGGTGCTCAAGCGTTACAGGGAAGCAGGATGAGGAGATGGAGATGTCTGAATGAATCAATTAGCCATGTAGCTGTGTGAGTTGAAGAGGCAGGCGTCCTACAGGGATTGAGAAAGAGCAAATACCTGCGATTTTTGTCTCATTAACAGTCTGGACAGGCGAAAACAGGGCTGAAATGGTAAAACGGGAATGATTACAGGATTGAAAAATAATCTGTACCTTGTTTTCTGATGCTGGCTGATACTGCAGTATTTGCCCCAGCTGTTCAGTGGGTGGTCATTTTCTTTGCCTTTGTTAATACCTGCACTTATTTTATCTTCATTGTTAACAGAGGTTCTGTTGTGGGTGATGGACTGCAGTATGGCTTCCACACTATCACTAAGTTGAATCTTTTTACTTAAACCTATTAGTAGGCTACTTTTCAGAGTGGTTTATAAAGTTTATATTGAGCACTTTGCACCTTGACATTGCACTCTGAGAAGCATTTCACTGAGTTTTTGAGAACAGTATGCAGGAAATGCTGTGATACGTTTTGCTGTTTGCATGGAATGTGTGTTTCATCAGGAACTTGAAGAAATTAAGACTTGCAGATGTGGCAGCAAAACGTTTTAAGACCATTTTGAAAACCATAAAGTTTGCAGCTGTGTGGGTTGTCTTCTGGTTTTGTTTGTTTAGATTTGTCCCATTTACCTTTCACTAAATCCGGCGCTGTCTGATTTGTCTTGCTGCCTTAAATGAATGCAGAATTATCCACACAATCCACTTTCCACACTACACTGCTTTGCTTGTCGACCGCTTCTTTGGGAAGTGTTCCTCAGCATCGTTTTGTAACTTTCACCATCCTGTTGGTGTTGCTGTCCGTTCTACAGGTGCTGCAGGTGTTCCCTAATTGTGGAAGGCATGCCTACTGTATGTATTCCCTCTCTGGGTTCTTAATTGCAGTGATCCTGATGCTTTGTCTGTTTTGAGCAGGAGAGGAGTCCAGCAGAATTGTCTTGAAATTTAATCTGGGAAATGGTCAGTGAAGTTTTTCCCCAGCAGTCCAATTTCTCAGTGGAATGACCACTAAAGATGCAAAGGCCGGGGTGACGCATTCCTAGGAAATGGTTATGAGATTTCATTCATGCAAATGTTCTACACTGATGCAGTTTACTGTTTTTCTCTCTATCTGGCTAATACCTACTAAGTGGAGCTTTATTTGTGACAGTGCAGTGAGCCCTTTTAGGGAGGAAACATTTTAAGGCTGTAGAGGCCCTTTAATTTTAGCCTGATGTTGCTGCATGTATCTGGTTGCTAGTTGTTTCAGAAGCAGAGACTATGACCTCTCACATTTTGAGAAGGATGATAAATGCCTTGCTGTGATGTTTTTAAGTACAAGATCCTAACGTAAACATGAGATAGGAGACCATCTAGTTTTCATAGAAGTGGTAATGTACAACTGTTCATCATTCTGAACTTGTATTATCTCATTTTTCTCTGCAGACTGAAATTGCGAAGAGGTTGAATGTAATCTGTGCACAACTCATTCCATTCCTTTCACAGGAGGTGAGAAGCTACTACTTTTCAAAAGGGTAATGGTGTATGAACTTTTTGGTATAGTTAGGGCACTTAACAGATTGTTGCATGTTACACCTCCGACAGCTTCCTGTGTGTGCAGGAGCTTTACCTGTAACAAACACAGGATAAACGTGTTTGTTCCTGCTGTCATGCACAGAAGCAAGACACTGGCTGCATGCATAGTTTTGTTCAGGAACAATGCAGTGCCTGAGTGAAAAACTGCTATGGCACGGTTTGTTGTGTTAGTTGACTTGCAGTGGTTCTTATAGCGTATCAGCCAGTTTTAGATACTGTCAGACTGAAAAACCTTCAGCGTGCTTTTTCTAAAGGCTAATACTGCATTCTAGTGTGAACTAACAATGGGTTTTGTTTGGAATGTTTACTGTACCAATTATAAGGCAACCTTGAATGCCTTGCCCATTTCTGAAACATTTTGTTTCTGCAGTGTTCGTTTTTATGGGCTTCCTTTCTTATTTTTGTATTAATTATTCTTGTTCCCATCTAAGAGATCACTAGGCAGACCATGCCACTTCAGACACCTCAGTGTTCTGGCTTCCATTACTGCCAGTAAGATTTCATAATTTTTAATGATTATGCTGCCTCCCCCCCCCACCGTCAACCAAGTAAAGGCTCTTTGATGGTGGCTAGCCAGATGAGGGAAGCCCCTGTCATTTTCCCCTTTCAGGTGTTGTAGTAGCATGTTGTGAGCATTGTGACGGCAATCCTTGCTCACATGATTTTATGTATATGATGCACATTCCTGTGCTCCCCCACCTACCCATGAGCACTTGCAGGCACACACATGCTGTTGTGGTATTGGGACAATGCCTAGTCATATGATGCATTGTGTTATGCACCATGGCTCTGCCCCACACATGCTGTCACAAGACAGAGATGGTGGAGTAGCTGAAAAGTCAGCATCTGACGAGAGAAAGAAAGCTCCTTCCCAAGTACTTAGTCTAACCCCCTCTGATTAGTTCTGTGGCAGCTCCTCTCTCTAGTTCTGATTCGGGGTTTACCACCACTGCAGACGAAACTGGATTCAGTGTGCAGGTGGTCTGCTTTTTGGCTACCATCCTCCCTGAACAGTGTGTGGGCAGAGTCTTTGTGTACAACATACACACCCTTCAGGCAGCTTCTGCTAGTGACTTGTATTAGGATGTTTAGTTTTAGCACTACCAGACAACAATAGGGAAGATTTTGCATCATCATCCCCTACCCCTTCTGACACTGTGTGGTGCATCCCCCCCCCCCCCCCCATGAGATATACTGATACTTACCTTGGTGTCTTGGAGAGGGCTCTTGCGTTATCAATATTTTTTTCTTTCATTGTTTAAGTTGAAGATGTAATACTATATTGTTATTCTTTCCTCATTCTGCAGTAGAGATGTATCCTTGTCTATAATGCAAAACAAACTCTCAGGAGTTTCTTATGTATATATTTTTGTTACCATAGGTGCTTTGACATATTTGGTAACCTGTGTTCATTATCTCTTGGTGTTCTTTTGGGTTTTGATACTGGTTTCTCTTTTTTTTTGCTTCACCTGACTTTTCTGAGATTTCTATGTCTCTTTGATGCTTCTGAGAGTGTCTTGATTCAACCACATTTTATTTTTGATTGCAGCACCAGCAGCAGGTGGTGGGGGCAATGGAACGAGCCAAGCAGGTGACCATGGGGGAGCTGAACACCGCCATCGGGGTGCGTATACAGAGTTTTAAATAACTGGTTAGTACCATTTCTAAAAATGTGCTAATCAGTTCCCAAAAAAGTCTGTAGTGTTTGCATGATTTTTATCCTTATTGAGTCAGTCCACTCCCAAGTGCTGTGATCATTCATATTTACTACGATGTCCTTCATGGATGCATCTGCAGTCATAACAAGTGGGTTGTCCTGTCGTCAGGCAGCCCTGCAGTCAGCCGGATTCCAAAGTCCGGGTCCGGCTTCGGCTGATGTCGCACTCCATCCGACGTCATCTCTGCTGGTCTTCGGGTATAAAAGCATCAGCCGACGCCATTTTCCTCAGTCTTTCTTGCCGCGTGGCGCCCGAAGCAGAAGCTGTTCGCAAGTGCCGGTCGGTCGGATCCAGAGATTACTTCTACCGAATACTACTCAAGACTTCTAAAGCTAAGTACCCCGTTGGGGACACTTTCTTGCCTCAGCCGATGTCAGAAAAAGTTAACAATTGTTTAACCTGTGGGAAACAAATACCTCATAAAGATTTCCACTCTTACTGTCTGCCTTGTTTAGGCCCAGCCCACGACGTAGCAGCCTGTTCGCCTGTGCCTCTTTCAACCGACGAACGCTTAGGCGCCGGTCGGAGTTTGCAGAACAGTTTTTCGGTACTGATTTTGCGTACATTATGTCGCCGGATTCTCCGACTACCCCAAAAACGCAAAGATAAAGACCGACACTCGGTCCGGTTTCGCCGAAACCACGGCAAAGCAAATCATGAGTGTCTCGGTTTCGCCGAAACCGAGAAAACTGCTCAAAGTACAGCTGAACCTATTCTTACAACTGAGGCCCCTGCTACAATTCTTGAAACGACCTCAGAAATTTTACCCACTACGGTGACTGACTTATCAGATACCATCCCCTTGGATGTCTCTACCCCAGCACGTGGTGCTGCTAGGCCTCCAGCAGCCATGTCCATTAAGGCCTTCGCCAGGGCTAAAGCAGCCAAGACTACTAAATCAGTGCCTGTTAAACCCCCCTCATCCAGGCCCTCTTCTAGTTCTCAAATGCTTTCTTTGGCAGAAGATTTAATTTCTTTAATTAGAGGATCTCAAACTCACCCAGACAGGGCCTCTCAGCCCCCAGAGAAGAGACCTAGGGCAGAGCCCCCTGAGCCACTGTCTTCTGATGATTCTGCTCATGAATCAGACATAACTGACCAGCCTGAGGCTCCCTTTTCCAATTTCGAAGATTCTGATGCTGAAGAATCCATTCCAGCTGCTTCCCCACCAGAAGAATTCTCCTTTGGAGAAACCCTGCATGCCATGCGAGAACAGTTCCAATGGCAGCAACAGGATTTTTCAGACTCCAGAAAAAGACTTAGGACTTTTCTGCACCTACCACAGCACAGGCCCTTAGCTATACCTCCTGTTCTCTCTGTGGTGGATGATGCTTTCAATGATGTTTGCTCCGCTCCAGATTCTTTACCCCCAGCCCCTGCCAAACCAGACAGATTTTACATGGTGCCAGATACTCATCACCACCTTTATAAGGCTCCTCTTGCAGACCCAGAAACTATATCCCAGGGTCCCAAGGCAGTAGCCGCAACCACAGCTAATAACCCTATTCCTTCTGAAAGGGAAGCAAGGTCACTAGACAGATGGGGTAAAAAGGTCTACACTTCAGCTACTCTCTCAGCTAGAGCTTTAAACTGTCAGTTTCACATGATACAATACCAAGAGTTTATGCTTGATCAGTTAACTAAAAAGCTAACTACTGATGAATCTCTTGATAAGAAATATGTATTAGAGATGGTAAATAACATACAGCAGGTTAGCAACCATTCTTTAAAATGTGGCTATGATGCACTGGAGGCTTCATTTAGATCAGCCATGACAGGCACAGTGATAAGAAGACATGCATGGTTAAAGGAACAAGCCTTACCGGATCATGTTAAAGCTAAGTTGCTAGATGCTCCTATGGACAAGACAAGTTTGTTTGGTACACCTGCCCAGCAGGTTATGAAGAAAATGGAAGAAAAGGCAAAATCTGTTCAAACTGTTAAAGATTTCCTGCAAGTCCAACCCCAAGGTTTAGCAGGAACTGGCCTGCCAAAATTGGTCCTTTCCTGACTCTGCAAAATTTCAAAGGGGCAGGAATAGACGCTCCAGAGGCAGAACCCAATCCAGAGGAGGTGCCTACAGAGGACGACAGTGGCAAGGTAACAACAGAGGCACAGACACAGCCACTGCCTCTACATCAGCACAGCCACAGTGACTTAATCCTAAATCCGCCTACCAGGGAACAAATAGCAGCTCCTCTAGGCGGAAAGTTAACCTTATTTTCAAAGAACTGGCACTACATAACAAAAGACAAGTGGATTTTACAAACCATAGATCAAGGTTACCGGTTTCACTTCCACACTTTACCAGTCAAAAGAGGAATGCCAAATCTACCTCCACATCAAAAAACAGAGGCTCTACGCCAGATAATGGAGTTAGCAAACATGAGAGCTGTGGAAAGAGTGCCAACAGCAGAACAAGGAAAGGGGTTCTACTCCAGACTATTCCTAGTTCCAAGAAAGGAAAAGTTGGAGACCAATTCTCGACCTGTCCACCTTAAATACATACATCATTGTCCCAAAATTCAAAATGCTGACCCTACAGCAACTTCTTCCCATGCTGGGCAAGGAGTCTTGGCTGGTAACTCTAGATCTCAAGGAGGCATACCTGCACGTCCCAATTCGACCAATCTGCAGAAGATACCTCAGATTTCTTGCAGGATCAGAGCACTTTCAATTCTCAGCATTGCCCTTTGGCTTATCTACTGCCCAGAGTATTCACAAAATGCCTGGCATCAGTAATCGCCCATTGCAGACTACAGGGAATTCAAATTTACCCATACCTGGACGACTGCCTGCTACAAGGGGACAACAAAAGCAAGCTGACAACAGATTTACAAAGGGTCATTTACTTGCTACAAGGACTGGGATACACAGTCAATTTACAAAAGTCAAGGCTGATACCATCCCAAACAAGGACATTCTTGGGCGCGGAATTGGACACAGTGCAACAAATGGCATTCCTGACTACAGAAAAACAAAAAGAACTTCCTCTTTACTTCTTGGCACTAACAAAACTGAACAAGTTAACAGCAAGAAAATTTCTACAGGCCTTGGGCTTCATGGCATCATGCATAATCTTGGTCCCATTTGCCAGACTACATATGAGGAAACTACAGTGGTACCTAAAGAATTTATGGTCCCAACACAGACACAGTCTAGAAACAGAAATCCCACTAATTCCATGCTTAAAGCAGGAGTTCCTATGGTGGGCTCAGGCATGCCAGTCAAACCCAGGCCTGCCCTTCCGCAGATGTCAACCAAGCCAGACCATCACAACAGACGCTTCAGATCTAGGATGGGGGCCCACATGCTGGACAAATGCGTGCAAGGATTGTGGACACAGGATCAAATTCACCTGCACATCAATCTAAAAGAAATGCTGGCAGTAAAACTGGCAATCCAAAAGTTCAAACCCTTCCTCAAAGAGGGCCAGTTGATGATAAGGACAGACAACACCACAGTCATGTGGTACATCAACAAACAGGGAGGCACTCATTCATACCGCCTATGCAGAATGACCTTGGAGCTGTGGACCCTGGCACTCAGCTACAACATTCAGTTACAGGGAATATTTGTACCGGGGAAAGACAATACTCTAGCAGACATACTAAGCAGAACCACTTCGGATGCCCACGAATGGAAACTGCACCCGGACATCTTCAAGACCATCTCAAAGAAATGGGGAATGCCACAGATAGACCTATTCGCATCACCTCTCAATCACCAGCTCGAAAAATTCTGCACGAGGACATTCCACCCACTAGCATGGAAAGTGGACTCACTCTCCTTCAACTGGAAAGGCCTAACAGCATATGCATTTCCTCCTCTTCCTCTGATACACAAGGTACTACTAAAGATCAAGGAAGAACGTCCAAGGACAATCCTGATAGCCCCAAACTGGCCAAGACAACACTGGTATCCACTACTGAAGAGCATGTCTCGGAACAACATGTGGCCAATACCCCTGATGCCTTTGATGTTAACTCAGAACAACTACAACATCATACATCCAAACCTAAAAACGCTGCAACTGACTGCATGGAACATCACATAGCAGCAGCTAATCCAGAACTTTCCCAAAGAGTTAAAGACATTATTCTTGAAGCACGCAGACCTTCAACAAGAAAGAACTATGCTGGAAAATGGAAAAGGTTTGTCATTTGGAGTACCGAAGAGGAAAAGATGTGTCAAACATAGATATGCCTAACATTCTGGAGTATCTGGCCGAACTTCTTCATTCAGGCCTGTCCTACTCCTCCGTCAAGATACATGCATCAGCTATTTCAGCAGAATACAGCTTTGATCCTCCTGTTTTTTCACACCTTTTGCTCAGGCAGTTCCTCAGAGGAATCAAGAATGTAAAACCTCCCAGGAAACCACCATTACCAGCTTGGGACTTAAACTTTGTGCTAGAAAAGTTGACACTAGCACCCTTTGAACCAGCAGCAACAGCAGACCTACAACACCTGTCATGGAAAACTGCTTTCCTACTGGCAATTACTTCAGCAAGGAGGGTTTCAGAACTACAGGCCTTAATGGCAGTGCAACCCTTCCTAATCTTCCACCAAGATAGAGTGTCCTTGAGGACTAATCCTACATTTATGCCTAAGGTGGTATCCAGAGTATCTTTAAACCAGGCAATCCACCTACCTTCCTTCTTTCCCAACCCACAAAACAGAGGGGAAAGAATACTGCATACCTTGGATGTACATAGACAGCTATGCTACTACTTGGACAGAACAAAAAATAGCAGAAAGACTGACCAACTTTTTGTAGCCTATGCAACTGGAAGGGAAGGAAAAGCTATTTCCAAACAGACAATCTCCAAATGGATAGGAAATTGCATACGATACTGTTACTCCTTCCATGGAAAACCAATTCCACAGAACATAAGACCTCATTCTACAAGGGCAACAGCCACTACCACAGCCTTCTTACGAGGAGTGGCAACCAAAGACATTATTGAGGCGGCTACTTGGACCTCCGTGCATACATTTGCCAAGCATTATAATTTGCCTCTTTATTCCAGATCCCGAGCAGGGTTTGCCACTGCTGTACTGCAAGGGATCTTAAACACACCATAATCTACCTTTATCCTCCTCCCTAGTTGGCTATGGTATTCTACCCACTTGTTATGACTGCAGATGCATCCATGAAGGACATAGTACAGTTTTGTACCTACCATAAATGTAGATGTCCGAACTGGATAGCATCTGCAGTCAGGATTACCCTCCCTCCTTCCCTCTGTGGTACTCCTAGGGTGTTTACCCTCCTAATAGCTAGCTGTTGGGGGGGAGTCTTTTATGGTGTATTTGTTTGTATATATGTACTTATATGCTTATTGTTGTGTTTACCTCTATCTATTTGGAAACATTGGCATCTATCCAAATTTTACCCTGCAAGAGGGCTACTGGCATCTGGGGCAAGAAACACTGAGGAAAATGGCGTCGGCTGATGCTTTTATACCCGAAGACCAGCAGAGATGACGTCGGATGGAGTGCGACATCAGCCGAAGCCGGACCCGGACTTTGGAATCCGGCCGACTGCAGGGCTGCCTGACGACAGGACAACCCACTTGTTATGACTGCAGATGCTATCCAGTTCGGACATCTACATTTATGGTAGGTACAAAACTGTACTTTTTGTTGTTAGAGTGCTAATTTGTTTTGTATAAAATCCAAGCATGAGACAAGGTAACTGTTCAGTAGACTAAGATGGTTCACTCTGCAGTGTTAATCTGGTTTGCTTTTAGCTGCGCGGAGGGAAATAGAGTTCATATATTGGCAGTGCTGTTGCTGACCTGCTTGGGTAAGTCATTCAGGCATAGTTGTGCCACAGGTGAGCAATTCATAAAACAGAAAGATGCAGACCACTAATTTCTTATCATTTTGGGAAGCAAGAAAACCTTTTAAGGCGTGAGCAAGTATTTAGGCATGTGGCATTACTCATGTAGTGTAGTTGATGGTCTAACACAATCTGCTGGCCTGTAACATGATGAAAGAAAGATGAAGAGTGTTTTGTCAACAAGTATTTGTATCTAGACTGGGAACCTATATTCTCCCAACACATTGTGTGAAAAGCAGTGAGACAATTCTAACTTAACCTTAGGGTGTAGACATCACAGTTAATCACACAGTGTTAAAAAGTAGTGGATTATTATCTGGTTTCTGAGCATAACCAGCATGTACTGTGAAATTAATCTCAAGAATGGAGGAAGACAGAGTTTGTGAGGTAAATCATGGCATCCATTTTAAGGCCACAAAAGTAGTTGCTTGTGATTGGAGAAACTCTGTCATAATTCTTTGAAACATATGGAGCTTTAGCTGCACACACGTACAGTTGTTTACTGAGAGAATAAAAGTGTAAGAGCATGATGTGTTTTACAGCATTGAAAGCTGTAAGACGCTTGGTATTGCCAAACAGGGGCCATAACTGAAGTCAAAATCTGTTCAAACACATTTTGAAAGCTGTTACACACTTTAGTCTGATGCACCTTCCTTTTTGTGTGTGTTGCTGTGCAGTGTGCATAGCTTTCCAGGCTGACAAACACTTCCAGCGCTGTTCTTTGGTCGATGCCATGTGTGAGAATAGGACATAACCACTCTAAAAGATAAATCAACGATTAATAACAAAAGTATGCACTTCCTTGATGTCGGAAAAGTACATAACAGGCTTATCTTGCTACTGATTTCAGAGCATAATCTCTGCGCTCCTTGTGCTACAATGATTTGCTCACTGTGTTGTTGGAATGGAGTGCTCATACAAAGCCAGAGGCATGAATGAGCGCAAAAATGGGAGACTAGGAGTCCCGGTTTTTTAGTCCCATTTACAGATGCTAGCAGGGGGAATTTGTAGCTGTAGGTTTGTGAGTGAGGTTAGAGAAAGGCAGCTTTACTGATGTTGAGAGGCACTTACAACACTAATGTGTTGTAGGATTGCAGGAGGAATATAGATTTTTTTTTGTGGGAGAGTTTAACCCTGTTTTTGTTGACTGTGTTTATGGGATGTATGAGTTAGTGGAAATATATTTGTACTGTGCTTCACAAGGACCACAGTAACTGACTTAATTGAAAAATAGGAAAAGGGTTAGCTATAAAATATGGCATGTTGTAGGTAGATCTGTGCGGTGTTTGGATTTCTTTGTATGCAGGGTAGGGTAGTTGTAATTCTAGCATTTGATGAACACTGGCTGTTGGCTTGGTGTACTGGAAACATAAGGTACAGCTGGTGGTTTGGTATGAGAGGAGTCCTAGAGACTCTAAAATAGCACCTCACTGTGTGGAAGCTGGAAGAAGCAGAACTTTTTTCTTACAAGGCCTTGCAGCAATCTTTTCTACAATTATATTGTTCTGCTGCTTGTAGCAGTAATTGAGATATCCCTTTACTTGCAGTTTTTGGGAGGGCTGACAAATGTGAAGTAGTGATAAGGCTTGAGTGCCATACAAGTTTGATGTATTGCAGCGCCATGGGAAAGGCAAGTCATGGTTTATGTAGCATTTCATTTTATAGTAGAAAGTCTGTGTTGTAAGACATGAAATCAGAAAGTCTGTGTTGTAAGACATGAAATCAGAATTGAAGTGCAGCTGCCAATTACATTGTACAGGCAGGTGGTACGTAGAGTGGCGCAACTTTGGTTCCATAACTAATGCCTCATTTTCTGTATTGTCACGTGGTCAGTGGCATGTACTGTTTTTATGGATTGTAGGCACTCAGCTTGAGGTTGTGTGTGTAGGTACCAGTGGAAATACTGGTAATATTGATGCTACTTGATATAAACCTCTGCTTAGTAAGAATTTGTGGTGTTGATAAGGAGCATGTATGGCTTGTACTAAGGATTTTACTTTGTGTCACAGTTCTCGTAGTAGATGAAGCTTCCAATATTAAATTATCTTATGAGTTTTTATAAGCTGTGGTAGTCTTAATGGTGGGTATAGCACAGATAAAATGTAGATCAACGTGATTGAGCTTGAGGGAGAGGGTTTAGATCTGTTCATGTCTGTCATTTACAGGTAAGATGAAAATTGATCAGATTGAGGGAGAGGTTTAAACATGCTCAGGTATGTAGGAAACTGATATGAATGAAATTGAAAAAGAGAAGCTGGACATGCTGAATAAACAGTAATGTGGGTGTGGATCTGGTGGTGGGGATGGAGTCTATACAGACATATTTAACATGTGGGTGGAGACTGAGTACAATGGCAAAGCCAAATATACACAGGTGAAATGAAAGTGGTGCCATGGCTGAGAAGGTGGTGGATGATGGAACATGCCTCCTAACAAGATGATAATTCATAAAAAAAAAAAAATGGAATGGACGAAGAATTTAAAAAATGAAGCAAGTTTAGTAGATTCTAAGCTTAATAACTACTAAAGAAGTGAGCAGACTAGGTAGGTCCAGTTTTGTAAATCTTTTTTTTTTACAAGAAACAACACCTTTATTGAATTATCACTTGTACTATATTCAGTACTTCTAGTACAGTTGGTTTAAACTTTGATTTCCTTTTCTAGTAATTGATTTTATGGCAGCCATCAGAATTAAACTTGGCAAGTCCTTAACATGTCTAGGCAATTCCAATTCTGTCACAGCTCAAAAAAAAAAATTCCTTGGTTATACCAGTTTGCTCACACAGTATTCTGATGGTAGACTGCAGAGAATTTTTAAAGCCTGCCAACTCATTACACTCATATGTTCCCAATTACCACTTTCTTCCCCATCATACATCCAACATTTACAATCTACCCAAGGAAAAATTATTTGGAGTCTGCTTAGGCTATAAAATACCTATGCAAACACTTCCAAGGAAAAATCCTAAATCTTCTACACTTTGCATATTTAGGAGCTATGCATACATCATCCCATTGTTTCTTTGTAAATTACTTATCTACTCTTTCTTTCTAATCCTTTCTAGCCTCGTCTGATTGATTATTGTAGTTATAATGCAATATTTTATATGCCATACTAATTATCCCTTTTTTAGCAGCAGATTCTATTCTAGATTCTACTAAAAACTCTACCAGTGCTAGTCTTTCACTTGACCCCCTATTCCTTTCTCTTTGACTATGTTCTGATATCAATCCTTGAAAAGGGAAGCAGTCTCTAGCTTGCAGTCTAAATATCTCTTCCCATTCTGTTACCTTTCCATCTCTAATTATTTGCTCCCAATACCTTGTTCTTTTGCCAGTTTTCTCCAGTAAATCCCAGCTTCCCTCTTGCATATTCTCTTTACCCTTAATTGCAGTCATTCCTACAGGTAGAATCTTTTTCCATTCCCGTGTTGGCTTATTTCTTAGAATACTTTCTGCTGCTTTGACTATAATATCCTGTATGGATAGTGTTGTTATTTTCCTTAAGGATCTGCATCCAAAATCCCAGTCACCTTATTTCTTGAGCTTCCCTTCTGTTTCATCATCGTCTTTTCCCATTCAAATAAGGTAATCCAAAACCACCTTGTTCTGTTTGAAGGATCTTCTCATCCCACTTGATTGTTGCCCTCTTCCCTTCTAAGATAAAATTCTTCAGCTCCTCTTTAATTGCTGTTCATAACTCCTCCTTTGGTTGATAAAAATATGCCTGACCTGTGTATAAAACTAAAGGGACTAAACATTTTCTCTGCTCGTTTCTTACTCTCCATATCTATTAAACCAAGCTTCCAGTTTCTCAGTTTTTGTGTCATCTTAGTCTGTTTCCATGTATCCTTAGCTGCCACAACATAATCCCTTTTAAACCCGTACTCCTAAATACTTCATGTCCCCGTAAATATGGGTTATTGCTGAAGCAATTCATGTGTGGGTTCATAGTTTATAGCTATTTTCTTTGCTTTACCTTCATTAATTTTGTATCCCAAAAAGACTTGAAACTGAGTGATGTTCATCGTGTTTCACTGTTGCAGTCATTACAATTGGGTTATCCTGATGGCAGGCTACTCACAGTTGGCCCGAGTTCCAAAGTCTAGGTCCGGCGTCAGTTGCTTTCGCCTCCTCCCTGACGTCAGTGCGCCAGGGGATATAAAAGATGCAGCCGACGCCATTTTCTTCAGTCTTTCTTGCCACGCGGTGCCCGAAGCAAAAGCAGTTCGCAAGTGCCGGTCGGCCGATGTTCCACGGCACTGAACTATCCTTTTTTGGTTTTATCCGGTACAAAATAAAGACAGCTTTTCTTGATTACCATACCAATTGTATCTTTTATTTTTTGAGTCCTTTATTTTCTTTGCCAGAGGTTTTAAATATAACATAAATAGCAAAGGGGTAAGAGGATGCCCCCGCCTGGTTCCTCTGTTCAAACAGAACTTGTCAGAGAGGAACCCCACCCCTTTAATTTTCACTCCGATCCCTCATATATCCTCCTAATTAACCTTATTATTGTATGAAGGAATGCAAGCCCTTCCGTTGCACTACTCATAAAATTGCAAAATGCTTTCTATGCATAGAGACCCACCAACAAGAGTGGTATTTTCTTCCATTCTTCCCCTTGGATCATCATTGTTCAGTTAATGTTGTCAAATGTTTGCCTCCCCTCCACAAAACCACATTGATCTATGTCTATCATTCTGGCATCACCTTTGCCATTCTTTTAGCCATTTTAGATGTAAACACTTTATAATCATGATTTAGAATCAAAATGGACTTGTATGAAGCTGGGTCTGATGGGTCTTTACCATCAATAGGTGTTACAGCTACCACATTCTTCTAGGATGTTGATGTTTTTCCTCCTTTAAAAATACTGTTAAAACCTTCCAGATCTTTAACACTTTCTTCCCTCCTAGCTTCCAGACATCACAGGAATACCATCTCTTCCTGGAGACTTTCTTGTCGATTGGTTATACATCACCATTTTTTATTTCATCTCCTGCTGTCCTAACTTTATAATTTAGCCTTGTGTGCCTCTAACCCTTGCATATTTAATTCTTCCATAAACATTTCCATGTGTACTTTTTCTTGATTTCCATATTCCTCTGATTTATATGCATTTTCATAATTTTCTAATAACGCTAAAGGATCTACGGTTATTTTCCTTGTTATAGGTTCCCTAAGCTTGGCAACACCCCCTGTTGCTTTCTCTTAACTGAGCCATTTTGCTAACAGCTTTTGTGCTGTGGAGTTATCAAAAAACAGTTGCTTAACAGCAATTTTTTTAAATTCCTGCAGATTATCCAGATACTCCCTTATTTTCTCTCTAACAATCTGCAGTTGTACTTTTTCTTGTTCTGGGTGATTTCCCCCTGTTCTGCAATACTTTAACCTTTGTCAGCCCCTCTAAATAACTGTTATTCTTCTTAACCATATCTATTTTTCCTTTGTTTTTACCCTATTTTTAAAGTCCACTTCATTTTATCCCATTTGCTTGCTGTAATTCCTGAAGAAATTTCTATCTTCCGTAATAGCTCCCAGATAATTTCCACTACCTATTCCTCTGTTTAACAGGTAGGTGGGGAAGTGCCAGTGTCTTATTTTTATTTCATTACCCTGCATTTTTATTTTAGTTACTGTTAGTGCGTGATCTGAAATAGTTATTGGATGCATAGCAAATCTGTCCGGTAAGTGTACACATTCCTGTGAAATATAATTTCTGGCTATCCTAGCCCAGTTTTTGTACCTTGGGGAATATGTAAATTCCCTTCAAGCTCCTACTACTGAATTCACATCTTCCATACGAAATATTTTCATACATTGCTTAAAAAAACTACCCTGTTTTATGTTTTCCTTTATAGCCCCCCCCCCCCCCTCCCAGCTATAATACTTACAGATGAGGACTGGGATTTGATTTACAACAGTAAGTAATATTCCCTGTTGAAAGCTGGTCATTTCTCCCAGAATTTTCTTAAGCTTCATTGTAGCAGTTTTAAGTGAAATATAAATACATACCAGTGTAATCCTCCTCCCTTGCCAGTAGCCAGTAGCCTCTTAGTACCACAAATCTACCATTCTTATCTTTTTTCTTCCATCACTATTGGAATTCCTCTATCAGTTAATACAAGTTTTTCCTTTTCCCTTGTCAGATATTCTGCTGAATAACCATGCTGAAATCCATTATTTTTCAAATTCACATGTTCAGTTCTTTCCAAGTGAGTCTGCTGTAATGTTGCTATTTGCACTCTGTTTCTTAATATAGTTAATTACTCTTTTTGTATGTACCTGTGAGACCATTCATGCTCAAAAGTAGGTGTTGCTATTACAAAAAGAAGTTCTTATTCTCACTTGTATATAACAGTTTTTTATTTAAATGTCAGGTTTTAGCCTTTGTGTTGCATCCATGTACTAATGTTTGATAGGTTGAGCAGTTGTTTCCTGTCGTATCTTACAAGACTCTTTGCTGCAATGAAAACCCTCACGCAAAAAATACATACACCCCTAGAACACTCCCCTAACCTATTAACACACAAAACTATGTACATATTCAAATAATGTTTAACCTTTATAGTAACAGTGGTCTCTTATTGTCAGCTACACTCTCACAGGCTTTAACGTATAATTAAGGTTATCCATGCTAAGATGCATGGTACAGCCTATGATTCTACTTGCACTATGTGTTGCCTGTTTTTGTCTTAACTATGTTCCTCTCCTAGATGTAGAAAACCAGAAAAACATTATCTTTTAGTCATTGAAAGTTTTATTTATTTTTATTTTACATTTGTTAACCGGGCTAGTCTAACTGGATATATTTCCATTTTCAGTAGAGGCCCGGGGAGAAAAGCTCCACATAGAGATAAAAACAGTTACATAGTATGCAAAAAATGAGCAGAAATAAAAAGAGGTGGGAATAGACAAACATACAGTATAACATCATAGGATTCAACATTCTCAAAATAAAAATGGAAACTTATTTCACATTATTTTATATTTAGGTTATAAAAAGAAAGTAAAAAAGAAAAGATATTCAAAACGAAAAGAGTGAGTAGATCAGTTAAATTTATAGACTGTCAGTAATAAGAAATGAACCCGAAGGAGGAGAAGGATATTAGAGAGGTAACTCTTATAAAGTGATGGTAGAATAACTTAGGCGTAAAAAGAAGGTAAAAGGAGAGGGAGAGGGAAAAGTAGAGGAAATTTGTGGGAGTTAAGAGTTTTAGTCGGGGTTAAAGCAAGGACATAACCAGTGATTTTTAAGGTAAATTCAAAGTATTCTGTTTTATTGCCCTTTTTATCAGCTTGTTTCCATAGGAACGTGAGACCCAGATACACAGTTGCCTTCAGCTACAAGTTTCTCATGTTGCACTGTGAACATTTATTTGCTAAAGGAAAACTTTTACATCCAGTCATTCCCCTATGCAGAAGTAAGAAAAAGCACATCAGTTTTACTTGCTCCATGATCTGTGTACTTTTACAACACATCCTTCACCTCAATAACTCAAGATTACAGCCTATTATCTTAAACATTATTTTGTCCAGGCTTCCTTCTCTTTTTACATTACAGTGCCTACTTTTTGTTTAATTTTAAGAAATGAAGGGGAAAAGGGCACCTGTTTACTTCAGTATCCCTATAACATACAAAAAATAACTGAAAATGCTTTACTGTATAGAACACAGTATATGTGATGTTTTTATAAAAATACTACTAACAAAAAAAAGTTTTACTTGCAGTTAACCTTTTTCCTTCATCTTGCCTTCTTAACGATGTTCCAAACATTAATAACATGAGGTAGGGCATATGTTTTGGAGTACCCTACACGTTTAACAAAGCCAAAAAAGTCCAATATTTCCATTTTTTTGGTTCAGCCATATTTAACAAATGTGATTGATGTTTTGTAGTCCCACATTAATTCATTAATTTCCAAGTTGCTGTTTTTTTTCTTGGTGGTCTCCATCTTTCAAGTCTAGTCTCTGGTTCATTTCCAACATATTCCTGGTTCTTCTAGTCCACTCCTGTGCTTTTCTCTGCCCCTCAATATTAGTTTGGAACATTGGAAAAGGTTTCACTGGCATAGTAACTATCAGAAGGATAAGAAACGGACTCCCCTTCTGTTTTGTTAACACACCTTTTGTTGGACAAACTTGTGTTTCCTCCTCAGCCTGTTCTACATCAAAAAATGACTTTGACCCTGCAAGAGTAAATATTCTGAAGATGGATACAGCAGCTTGAATCTTGCACCTGCCTCTCGACATTCCTCATTGCTAAAATAAATTTACTCCTCCTCTTTCTGGTGTACAGTGAGCAATCATCTTCCACAAACATTTACGGTCTCCAACTTGTAGTATTTTGTCATTCTGCTAGTTTTGCCAAAATCGACCTTTTTTTTTTTTTTTTTTTTTTTTTTTGTAGGTTTCGCATCATTGCTATTAGAGGTCTTTGCTGCTTTCTCACTGCCAGGTTTGGGGCATATTCACAGTGTCCCCTTTCAGTTAATAACTTCTGCTGTGGAATACCAGTCCTGTTGCTTATTTGTGCTTTCATAAAATTAATACAATGTTCATCGTGTTACCCTGCTGCACTCATCACACTTGGGTTATCCTGTCGTCAGGCGGTCCCACAGTCGGCCGGAATTCCAAAGTCTTGGTCCGGCGTCTGTTGCTGTTGCTTCTTCCCTGACGTCAGTGTGCCAGGGGTATATATAATGCATCTGATGCCATCTTCTTCAGTCTTTCTTGCCGCGCGGTGCCTGAAGCAGAAGCAGTTCGCAAGTGCCGGTCGGCCGGCTCCTGATATTTTCAAACTTGAATTTCAGACCGAAGTCTTCAGTAAAGTTAAGTACCCCATTGGGGAAACTTTTCTTGCCTCAGACCGATGTCAGAAAAAGTTAACAATTGTATTTCTTGTGGGAAGCAAATACCTCATAAGGATTTTCATTCTTACTGCATACCTTGCCTAGGCCCAGACCACGACGTCACTAATTGTTGTTTTTGTGCTAGGTTTAATAAGCGTACTATAAAAAGACGCTTTGATTTCGCACAACACTACTTCAGTATAAAATTTAACTACACTATGCCGTCAGAGCAACCGATTACCGGCCTGCACAAAAAACGCAAGGATAAGGACAGGCAGCCTAGACCCAAGTCAGACTCCGAGGCCTTGGCTGGTCCGGTCTCCGGTTCACCAGTCTTCAGTGAGGCTCCGACGCAGCCCCTGACTAGCGCAGATCTGGAACCCGAGACCGCTTCGGAACTTTTGGCGGAAAGTACCAGGCCGACGCCATTTTGTTCAGCCCCTATCGGCGACACTGCTGAAAAAGATGTCGGTGCTGCAGAAACACCTTTGGTTTCTGAAGGCGTCTTCAGACCGACGATGCTCACCATTAAAACGTATCCTAAGACGAAGACTCCTATTAAACCTAAGACTGCACTTCAGTCCCCTGTTCAAGGCCCCATGCCTAAGAAACAGATGCTCAAAATGGCTGAAGATTTGATGTCCTTAATTGGGGGTTCCCAACTCCCTCCTGACAAAAGGCCTATACAAGAGGAAGATTATGCATCCTCTGAACAAGTGTCCATTTCCTCAGGCTCCTCAGAGGACCAAGATTACTCCTCCCTTTATGAAGATTCTGATGCTGAGGATTCCATTCCCTCAGCTTCTTCCCCTGAAGACTACTCCTTTGGGTAAACTTTACACACTGAGGGAACATTTTCACTGGGAAGGTCAGGACTACTCTGACTCAAAGAAAAGGCTCAGAGTTTCTTTACTCCCCCAGCACAGACCACTTGCCATCCCCCCAGTTTTAGACATTGTGGATGATGTTTACTTAGAATCCAGTTTGAACCCAGACTCTCTGCCTCCTGCTCCTGCCAAACCTGACAGATACTATAGAGTGCCTGATTCCCACAAATTTCTTTACAAAAGTCCTGTCGCTGATCCGGAGACTATCTCCCATGGTCCCAAAGGGGCTAAGGCTTCTATGGCTAAAACTCCTGTACCCTCTGAAAGGTACTCCAGAGCTCTAGAGAGGTGGGGGAAAAAGGTTTACACCTCAGCCACTCTAACTATGAGGGCATTAAATTGCCAGTTTCACATGCTAAAATATCAGCAATTTCTAATGTCTCCATTAAAACAAAAAATGAGCACACTCCCTCAACAGTCTGAATTGAAAGAAATGCATGATCTGTTGCATGCAACTGAACAGGTGGGCAAACATACTTTACAATGTGGGTTTGATTCTTTGGAGGCTTCCTGCAGAGCAGCTGTCACTGGGTCCGTTATACGCAGGCATGCTTGGTTAAAGGAACAAACTCTGCCTGATCATATTAAAGCAAAGCTTCTAGATGCTCCCTTATAGCAGGATGTTCTTTTTGGAGTTAAAGCAGAAGAAGTCTTAAAGAAAATGGAGGATAAGGCAAAATCTATGCAGACAGTCAAAGATTTCCTACAGGTACAGCCCCCTCGCTTCAGCAGAAATTGGCCAACAAAAATTTGGTCCTTTCCAGCTACTGACAGGCCACAGAGGGGTAAATACAGACGTCCAAGAGGCAGAGGACAACCACAAGCCCAGTACAAACCTCGACAATGGGGCACTGCAGCACAGAAGGGAGGAGAAGACAGGTCCCAAACTACCAGAAGGCAAACTCAATGACTTGCACCTCATCTGGCCAAGCAACACTCTCTCTTGGCAGCCCCCTTGGGGGGAAAACTTGCACTTTTTCAGACAACTGGCACATTGTCACAAAGGACAAATGGGTCCTAGACATAATTTTATGAGGATACAGATTCCATTTTCACACCTTGCCAATGAAAAGAGGAATGCCAAACCTGCCACAAAATCAATGGGCAGAGGCACAAAAACAAATTACAGCTCTCATGGACATGAGAGCCATTCAACTGGTACCTACTCGAGAGCAAGGCCAAGGATTTTACTCAAGACTCTTTCTAGTTCCCAGAAAGGACAATGCCTGGAGACCAATTCTGGACCTTTCAATTCTAAACACCTTCTTACAAGTACCCAAATTCAAGATGCTAACACTACAGCAGCTTCTTCCCATGTTGGGCAAGAAAGCATGGCTAGTAACGTTGGACCGCAAGGAGGCATACCTGCATGTCCCTATCGGACAAAGTTGCAGAAGATACCTCAGTTTCATTGCAGGTTCAACCCATTACCAATTCTCTGCACTGCCCTTTGGCTTATCTACTGCGCCCAGGGTCTTCACAAAATGCCTGGCACCAGTAATTGCATACTGCAGACAAAGAGGAATTCAAATATACCCATACCTGGATGACTGCCTCATCCAAGCAGAAAGCAAGGACATCCTCTTACAACATCTGGCTTTTGTAAAACATCTTCTAAGTTGCCTGGGGAAATATGACATTCCTGGGTGCCAGCTTGAATACAACGGCCCAGAAGGCTTATCTGATGCCAGACAAACAACTACAACTAACTCAGTATTTCAAAACAATGGCAGCAAAGACCCAACTTCCTGCAAGAAAAATTCTGCAGGCCTTTGACTTCATGGCATCTTGCATACTACTAATACCATTTGCAAAGCTGCATATGAGGAAATTACTGTGGTACCTAAAAAGCGTATGGTCTCAACACAGCCACAGCTTAGACACAATGATATCTCTCATTCCCTGCCTACAACAGGAGTTTCTATGATGGTCACCGGCATGTCACCTCAAGGGTCAGCCTTTCACCTTGCCCCCAGCCAGGCAAACTATGACAACAGATGCATCAGACTACGCCTGGGGGGGCACACATGGCAGGACAGTGCGTTCAAGGCGTATGGTCTGCAGATCAAAGGAATCTGCACATCAATCAAAAAGAGATGCTAGCTGTACAGAATGCTCCGACAGCCTTCAAGAATCTATTACATCCAGGACAACTTACAATAAGGACGGACAACACCACAGTAATGTGGTACATAAACAAGGGGGTACACACTCCTACCCTCTATGCAGGCAAGCAATGATCTTGTGGAACACAGCTCTGGCTTACCAAGTTCACTTAGCTCAATTCCTGCCAGGACAAAAGAACACATTGGCAGAAGACCTCAGCAGAAACATCATGGATCCCCACAAGTGGAAACTGGATCCACAAGTATTTGCAATGATAACTCAAAAATGGGGCCTTCCAGATGTAGACCTGTTTGCCAGTCCTCAAAACTATCAACTAACAAAATTTTGTACAAGCACACTTCACCATCAAGCTTGGAAAGTGGACGCACTGTCATTTAGCTGGAAAAACCTGACAGTATATGCCTTCCCTCCATTGCCTCTCCTCACAAAGGTGCTTCTGAAAGTCAGAAAGGAGAGACCACGACTGATACTCATAGCCCCAGACTGACCACGCCAGCACTGGTACCCACTTGAGGAATATGGCCCAGGGCCCACCTTGGATTTTACCACAAACTGCCCATTTGCTCACACAGCAAAACAATCATTCTTCACAGCCAGTTAAAAACCTTAAATCTGGCTGCATGGAAAATCACCTAAACATCCAGCCAGCTCCTCTTTCCCAAGCAGTTATGGATGTTATTCTGGAAGCTAGGAGGCCCAGCACCAGGAAGGCCTATGTGGACAAATGGAAAAGGTTTTGTGCGTGGAACCAAACTAAAGGCCAAAACACACTTCAGCCTCACCTGCCTCAGATTCTATGGTATTTAACTGAGATGTTGCACAAAGGACTTTCTTTTTCTTCCATTAAAATCCATGCATCAGCTATTTCAGCCCACTACAACACAGAACCACCCTTATTTTCACATCCACTTCTAAGGCAGTCCTCAGTGGGGCAAAAAACATTAGGCCCCCCAGGAGAAGCACCTGCACCAACATGGGACCTCAATTTTGTTCTGGAAAAACTTACGCTACCTCCCTTTGAACCAGCTTTCTCTGCAGATCTACAGTTCCTATCATGGAAGACTGCCCTGCTGCTAGCAATAACTTCAGCTGGAAGAGTCTCAGAGCTGCAGGCACTAATGGCAGTGGAACCTTTCCTCATTTTCCATCAAGACAGAGTTTCTCTACGAACTAATCCTTCCTTCATGCCTAAGGTGGTTTCCAGTGTGTCTTTAAATCAAACCATTCACTTAGCCACCTTCTTCCCAAACCCACAGAACAAAGATGAAAGACTCCTGCATTCCTTGGGACATTCACAGGCAACTTCGCTACTACTTGGATAAAACTAAGGCTTTCAGAAAATCTGACCAGCTCTTTGTATCCTATGCTACAGCTTCACAAGGGAAGGCTATATCAAAACAAACCATTTCCAAATGGATAGGACATTGCATTCGTTTTTGCTATACTCATTATGGAAAACCAGTTCCTGCTACCATTAGGCCCCACTCTACCAGGGCTACAGCTACATCTACAGCCTTCCTCAGGGGGGTACCAACCAAGGAGATTTTGGAAGCTGCAACTTGGAGTTCAGTACACACTTTTACCAAACACGATCACTTACCACTTTACTCTGAGACTAGGGCTTGCTTCGCCACTGCAGTTCTGCAGGGCCTTCTAGCCTCTTCTAACCCTCTATAACTCCTCCACCCATCCATAGCTTTGGGATTCTACCCAGGTGTGATGACTGCAGCAGGGTAACACGATGAACATAGTACAGTTTTGTACCTACCATAAATGTAGATGTTCGAGTGTACACCCTGCTGCAGTCCAAGTTACCTTCCCTCCATCCCCTCTGATCTAACTGGCTAAATCTATACAATACCTTTTGATGTATTTGCTTATAGCTGGAGGGATTTTGTGTTTGTGCAAAAAATTACTTTATTTGGTACTAATTACTGACAACCTTTTTAGGGGCACCTGACATCTGGGGCACGAAAAACTGAAGATAGCGTTGGATGCATTATATATATACCCCTGGCGCACTGATGTCAGGGAAGAAGCGACAGCAACCGACGCCGGACCAAGACTTTGGAATTCCGGCCGGCCAACTGCAGGACCGCCTGACGACAGGATAACCCAAGTGTGATGACTGCAGCAGGGTGTACACTCTCTAACATCTACATTTATGGTAGGTGCAAAACTGTACTGTCTGCTCCTTCCAGTTTCTCCCTACATGCTCTGTCTTTTTAATTCTACCATTTTTTGAAGCCTCTCTTCTTGAGCAGTCTCGTACTCAGCCAGCCTTTTCATCATTTCATCCTCTTGATTTTTGCAGTTTTTTCAGCTTGTCTAGGTATCTGTTTAAAGCTTTTTCCATTTTTTCCAGCCTTTTGTTATTTGAGTTGATGTACTCCTTCATAGTTTCATTTATTTTAATCCGCTCTGAACACAATTGATTTATCCTCTAGATTTCCTGAAGTCATGTCTGGATTTTAAACTGCTTTTTTCTGAACAGCTGCAGGATTCTTACCAGACAGTGTTTTCTAATCACCTCATCACCTTTTGTGGTTGCTTTTCTTTCAGTTTCTCTAAATTTCTTCTTTGCTGTCCTCCAGGCAGTACACGTACTAGCCAATAACTGAAATTTACTCAAAAGACAGATTCACTGGCTATCTCATCTGAGTTATTCACCATGAGAGAGCTGAAATTAAGCTGTTACTCAGTGTGCAGCCATCTTGGAACTCACCTCCAGTTCTGTACATTTTTTTTTAAACAATAAACATCTTTATTGAGTTATCACTTCAATATATTTATATAAATAAAAACAAACTGTATTGACCTATTTTCAGTTGCAAACATTATACATCACTTGTCTTCTATGCAGTCATCAGTCAACCATTAAGTAGCTCATTCAGTTCCTGTTACAAACATCTTACAAACATTTCCTTTTTATCGAGGGTTTGTTTTAATAAAGGATTTTAAGAGTCTTTTGGATGTCCATGGTGGTTCATTCGCAACTTATTCACCGTATTGCTTTTGTCATTCACAAAACACCTTCAGCTCCTAACAGGTTTGTCTTGGATTGCTCTGGTTAATATCTCACTGAACTGACACCAGTTAATGTGATGTCCAGTTAATATCCCACTGAAGCACAACAGGAATACGCTGTGTAATCTGGGACTGCACTGTATACTTCTTTCCACCCCTAATGTAACTCCCTATTACACACTTCAAAGCAATGTGTCCTAGTTTAAGACCTCTCATACACTTGCACTTAAATGAAATCTCACACATCCAAACACTTCTGGGAAAGCCTGACCCAGATTTCCAGCTGTGTCCCTTCCTCAGAGTAATATGGTAATGCTGCCACCAATCAGAGTGTCTTCATGCCCTTCTAAAGGGGTGTCCAGTTATGAATATTAAAACAAATAGCAAATTACCTATGTAGCCAGGCTTTTGGAGTGGCTGGGAAGTTACCAAGGCAAATATAAGCGCTCTCAAATCACTAAAGAAAAACATTGATTGTCCAGCCACAATGTAAGTTAATAAAAAAATATTTAGTATTGAGCAAAATGATTAAAACTCTGAAATGGTAATTCCCAATAAACATAACTTATTCACAAGGAAAATTAAATCAATACTGTAAGATAGAGACTCAACATTCAGAAAAAACTAACTCATCTAGCTGATTAGTTACAATTTCCTAACTTAAGAACACTGTCCCTGATCTAAACGAAATTGCTACAACGGAGCAAAGGCAGGCTTACAGTTCTTTTTGGGTATCCACTGCACAGTTCAACTGACAGCTGTAACTGATAACTGACTACTGATCACTGTCAACAGCCGGTTCTTTTATAGACTAGCCTAACTGTCAACTGTTCCAATTCTAGTTTTCATTTCATATTTTTAAATTCAACCAACAGATGTTTTCTAAAAGTTCCTTCCTGTCTTTCAGCCTCTGACTAATAATTCTTCGATACTTTGATTCCCAAATACCAAAACCATTAACTTGTCGTGCCCACTTTTGCTGGAAGGGATTTTGTCTCCCCCCACAAGACCCAAGATGTTACCTAGGAAGAGATTTTAGGAAAAAACCTGAGGGGGACTCTAGACCTTGGAGGCCTATCCACCCACAAAAAAAATTGTGCGACTGTTCTCCGCTTCCTTTTCACCTCTCTACAAAAGACTTTCCTCATCCCCAGATAACTAGTTTATCATAACATACAAAGGGGTCCTCTCCATCATTTAGTTTGAGTACAGAATGACTTGGAAAGAGCTTTCCCCATTTGCAGGCATTCCCTCACCTCCTCACAGCAGCTTCAGGTACTCTATCCCATCATCCAAACTCTAATTTAGCAGGATACTATAGACAGAGTTCCCTCTCAATACATATGAAAAGGGTTCTATTGCAGACTATTCCTTTAACCAGGAAAAGGAAAATACTGGAGACCAATTCTTGGTCTCTCCACTTTCAGCACATTTCCATGCATATTTTCCTTCAGATTGTTATCCATGCAGACCATGTAACCCTCATTGTGCCTCAGGCCTTCTTAGTGTCCCTTGACCTAAGTGATACCTACCTTTGCATCCATATCCATTCTGCCCTCAGGAAAGTTTTGAGGTTTTCTGCTGGCTCATCTCATTTTCAGTTCTCTGCTTTGCCATTTGGGCTTTTTACAGCTCCAGGAGTCTTCTCAAAATGCCTTGCCCCGGTCATAGCCTTCTGCAGAACAAATGGAATGCAGATAGTCTCCAATTTGGACAGTCTTTTTAATGCCAGCACCATCTCGGCACATACTCTGTCACATCTCCGCTTCATCCTGTTCCTTCATCTGGGCATGGGATTCGCAATTAACTTCAAAAAGTCTGCAATTACCCCCCCCCCCCCCCCAATCATGGTCTTCTTGGGGTGAAGGCTAAACACCAAACTCCTACAGGCTTTCCTACCACCAGCAAAGTGAAAAGTTTGTCCAGTTACTTGCAATCTTTCCTTCCCCTCCAGTTTTGTATGGCAAGAGAATTTCCCAAAGTTCTAGGACTCATGGCGGTGACCATACCTATGGCTCCTTCTTCCAAATCGCACACAATGAAGATCCAGTGATATCTGAAGTCTACCAGATCCCAGCATTCCCAGCCACTGGATGTACTTCTTTCACTCCTACCTTGCTTAAAGTAGGAGATCCTTTTGTGGACAGCATGAATAAAGCTCAACCCTGGACTGCCTTTCAAATTACAAACACCAAAGCTGGAACTGCATGCAGATGCATCACATAATGCATGGGGGAAGGCTGGACTGGCAACCTGAGAGCTCAAGGAAAGTGGCCAATAAACATAAGACCAGAACACATCAATCTGAAGGAAATGAGTGCAACTACATGGCCTACAAAATTGGGGACCAGGTCTTTTAAAAGTGTTCACAGATGGTCACAGACCTCACCATATTCATGTGGTACATAAACAAGCAGGGGGCACCAGATTGTACCAGTTGTGCTGACTGGCCCTTTTTGCTTGGGAGCAGGCCACGAAAACAAATCTGTCACTCCAAGCAGTTTGCATTTCTGCACAGGGAATATCTTAGCAGACTGTCTAAGCAGATCAGGGGAAGACCTCCATGAATGGATGCTGAACAAGGGGATCTTCCTAGACAGTCTGTAATTGGGGGGGGGGGGGGTTGTGATCTATTTGCTGCCATCAGCTGCGAACAACTTCCACTTTTTTTTTACCAGGACTTGCTTTCCTTAAGCTTGGAAAATGGATGCAATGTCATTTTTTTCCCTCCATTTCCCCTCCTTCTCGAGGCCTTACTAAAGATGCAGAAGGGAATGCCCATAGATCCTATTGGTCACTCCCTTTTGGCCAAAGCAGCTTTGGTTCCTCCTTTTCCATTTAGCAAAGTGCTCTAACTAGAAACTTCCCTCCATAGTGGACTTGCTTACACATCAGAAGATTGCTTCTACATCCAAACCTACTAGCTCTCCTTCGTATAGGTTCATAAATAGGTACTAGGCTACTGGCCCTAAGGCCTATATTAGCCTGGCCAAAAAGGTACCCTGGCTTTCACCACCCAAGAAAATTATTTTTCCTGTGCTCCTGTCGAGCAGAGCCACAGAAGTGATTCCCGGGGTGAATTTCCTCTCTTACCCAATCATCAGGATTTTTCTTGAGTGCTAATAAGGAGCTTTGTTTGATATAGATAGGTAGTTTGTTCCAGAGTATGGGAAGTCTGGATCAGGAATTTATCCCTCCAGCATGTTCTGTTTAATGTAGTGACAAGGTTTAGGTCCCTAGAGCGTGTAGATTGGAGGGATTAAGTGGAGCATGTCCAACAGCTCTTGGTTTGACATAGCTTTGTATGTTAGGCAGAGATCACCTCTGAGTAGGCGATATGCGATGGAGTAAAGTTGGAGTTTTTTGAGACTGTCTCTGTAGGGCATCTGTTTGAAGCCGGTAATCCTCTTTGTGAGGTATTTCTGTGGCTTTTGTAGTTGCTGTAGATGTCTTGTGAGGTACATACCAAAAGGGGCGTTGTACTGTATAATGGGTCTAATGAGTGACTAGAAGAGGGGAACAATGACCTCTTTTTTTCCTGGATGAGAAACCTTTTGTGATGAGGTGTGCCACGTAGAAGGATTTCCTGACTACTGTGGCAACGTAATTATCAAAGGAGAGACTACTGTCCACCTGTGTCCCAAGGTCTCTTATCACACTTTTGGTGTTAAGTAGACTACCGCCTATGTGGTAGTTCATGGGTACAGAGCTTTTACCAAAAGGAATGACTATACACTTTTTGGCATTGAGTTTGAGGCCATGACGTTGACACCAAGAATCTGTCGGGCCCTTTTGTGTAGGATTTCCACATCGTCAGGAGTTTCAGTTATGGCTCCTAGTTTGCAGTCATCTGTGAACTTCATTAGCCAAAGACCTTCTATGCTAGCCTGTACTTCTGAGAAGTAGATACCAAACAGGAGAGGACCCAGGACTAAACCCTGTGGTACTCCACTGGTCACTGTTCTGAAGTCGGATTTGGAGTCTGCTACTTTAACAGTATGGGTTCTGTCAGTGAGCCAGTTGGCAACCCATCTTGTGACATAGTAATTTATACCTAGTTTAGTAAGTTTATCTATAATTCCAGAGTGGGGGATGGTGTTGAAAGCCTTGGCAAGCTCTAGATAGGCTGTGTGAACCACCTTACCCTCATCTACGGCTTTGGTGACCACTTCAAAGAAGTCCATCAGGTTTAGGAGACGTCTGCCTTTTACAAACCCGAACTGTGTGGGTTCCAAAGTTTGGAGATTACCAGTGTCATTGTTTGCAAGTTCCATGATGATACATTCCATAGCCTTCCGGATCAGGCTAATGGGGCGGTAGTTCCCGGGGTCCATGGTGGCTCCACCTTTTGTGGAGTGGGATAACAGTTGCTGTGCATCATTCAGTGGGCATAAAGCCTGAGGTGAGGCTATGATTGAACATGGTACTTAGGTGGGGTGCCAGTTCATTCTGTAGTTCGTGTAGAACGCAGCTTGAGATGTTGTCAGGTCCCATGGATGCTGTGTTCTTGGCTTTGGAGAGTGTGGTTTTTACCTGTGCAGCAGTGATTGCAGTAACTTTGTATTCTTCCGGTATAGAGATGGGCTTTTTAGGGGGTGAGAGGGGGGGTAAAGTTAGCACTGAACCTATCTGCCAGGATGTTGGCAATATGAGTTGGTTCTGTATATTTAGTGCCATTGTGCTGCAACTCAGAGCAGATCTGAGTGTTGCCATTGAGACTCTTGACATAGAATGCTTTGTGGTCATCTTTAGAATCTGTGGCGATTTTTGTTTTCGTAA
The DNA here is from genome assembly GCF_019279795.1 of Protopterus annectens. NCBI lineage: Eukaryota > Metazoa > Chordata > Ceratodontiformes > Protopteridae > Protopterus > Protopterus annectens. The sequence continues at coordinate 221,347,645 of NC_056747.1, read as the reverse complement.
CTAGATTTGGAGGATTTTATGAGGGATCTCACCTTTTTACTGAGGCTGACCAGGGAGTTTCTCCAATCATGGGATTTTACTTTTTTTTTTCTTTTTTTTTTTTTTGTTTTTTTGCAACAGTTTGTTTCTTCTGTTGTAGAGTTTGTTTATTGCAGGGGACCACCAGATTGGCTTTCTTTTTTTTTGGAGGATAGCATCTTCGTTCTGTTGGGGCTTGCACAATCCATGCACTCATGTAAGTGCTTATAAAGTGCATTTGTGTAGGATTCAGAAGTCCTACCTCTATTGTCAGTCTGTTTGCTACTTCTGTCTTAAGCGTGAAGTTGGCTTTGGAGAAATATTTTATGGTGGTTTCCCTAATGGGGGGTGGGGGCGGGATGTGGATGTCTAGGGTGATTAGCTTGTGGTCTGATCTGACAAATGAGGAATTGATCACTGGTGTGGAACACCAGTTGCCCATGTTGGTAATGACCAAGTCTAGAATATTGCCACCCCTGGTGGGGGTGTGGATAAGTTGATCCAAGACGTTGGAATGTATGAATTCCAGAAAACGTTGAGCAAAAGAGTTGGTACATGAGTAGTTTTCCCAGTTAATGGTGGGGCAGCTGAAATCACCCATTATTATATTTTCCAGTGTATCAAGAAATGAGGAGTGGGAATCCTGGGGCATGGTGTGGGATCTGTAGTAAGCTACAATTTGGATTGTGGTCTTGCCCAGAGTTAGTTGCACTTGGATAATCTTGGATGCATTATGTTGAGCAACTAGCCTGGAGGTGTGGATATCCTTAATGAATATGGACACTCCTCTGCCTTTTGTGTTTCGGTCAGGTTAGGTGGCCGAAAGGTGTGGTATGAATTATAGCCTGGTAATGCAGGGGTGCTCTCTGGAGCCTTGAACCAGGTCTCTATCACTGCACAGATTTCTATGTTCTCCATTTTAAGGAGTGCCTCGAGTGAGTGCATTTTGAGGTTTAGACTTCTAGCATTGAGAAGCGTTGCCCTCAAATTTTGCTTGCTTGTACCTGTTAGTGGTAAGTTTGTCATTTGAACCTTGCCTAAAAAAGGCACTATAGGGGTGGCAAGAGCCTTAGCCAGTATCCGAAATCCCAAGGGCAACAGGTGCAGGCCATCTTTGGCAAAGCATCGTGGTCTGTCGATCATGTCATCCCAAGCAGATACTGGATCCGCTTGGAATGACACCGGTAGCTTAGCCAATTGTTGAAGGCAATTATTTTGTCCTTGTACTGTGATATCATTCTGGGTGATGGCAGTATGCTACTCAGGGCTAGGGTCATACCTGACTGCGCTACAAGATGATATGGATGATAGGATGCTGCTCACTTTTAGACATAAATTCTCTGAAGATGTGCTGAAGATTCTTTAGTTGGCAAGGAACCCTCCATCAGAAAATCTTTTATACCCAAATGGAAAAGGTGTTATGTGTGGTGTCTGTCCAAAAAACAGGACGCAGTTCATACAAACCTGGTCTGACACAATCCTAGATTTTTAAAGCACACATTTTGGCCACATCTGCTCTGCTTGTCTACCTCTGGATCCCAATCTTCTGGCTAGACTAGAGATTCATTTAAAAGGTGTACTCTAATTGAAATCTCATAAGAAAACTATTACTCCTGCTTGGGACCTCAGTTTTGTGCTAGAAAAACTTACTTTACCTCCCTGAGAAGCAGTAGCTTCCATTTCTCTCACATTCAGTACTTGGAAGAACATTCACTTGGTAGCCCTCACTTCTGTCAGAAGAGCCTCAGAGCTACAGGTGCTTATGGCCATCCTTTCCTTCCTGATGTTTCACAAGGATAATGAGGCGATAAGGGCTAATTCTTATCCATGCCTAAAGAGATGAACAAACTGTCCATTAATTAGTCCATTAACCTACCTAGCTTCCTCCCTACCCCACAAAGACAACTCCGACTTTACTTGGGTAAGACAGTAGATATCCACAAGTCAGATCATTTATCTCATTCCTGGATTCAGAATGAGGGAACCCAGTTTTTAAACAAAGTACTGCTAACTAGATCTTGGAATTCATAGGCTTTCACTATGTTCAGCACTGCAAAGGCATAGTCTACCAGAACAGTAGCCTCTCCTGGAGCCTTTTGCAAAGGGATTGACTCTAGGAACATTCTTGAAGCATCTTCTTGGTTTTCTGTAGACACCTTTACAAAACATTACAGAGCTGATACTTATTCCATAGCAGGCTTTGCCAGCCAGTTCAGTCCTTTTGGGTCAACTGGGCAGTTCTCCTATACAGCATCCTACCACCCATTTTTTAATCTTAAGTTTTGGGAATCTATTGCCAGTTTGGAATATTGCAGCAGTGATCTAAAATAGGAAACAGAAGTTACCATAACAGTAGATGTTTGACTGATCACTGTTGAAGTATCCCCCCCTCCCTACACACCCCCCTTTCTTATTCTTCTCCCTTTTCTCCTCATTTATTGAGTGGCATAAATGTCCTTCTGCCTCTTCCCTGTTAGCGGACCAATTTAACTTGGCTTTCAGGCCTCTTCAGGCTTACTAGCTTGGAGACTGAGTATTTATGCTCATATGTCCACTTGCGTACCCTTACATTTGTCAGCTTGGGGCATATGTTGGACATATGGCTTTATGGAAGGTGGTTGGCTTTGGTACCCCGGCAGGATGTCAAGGTTATTTAGTAAGATAACCCTACAGTTTGGAATACTGAAACCATGATCAGTAGGACATCTACTGTTATAGCAAGTTCTTGTACAACTGTATTTTCTTTCCACAAACACACAGTTGCCACAATGAGTATTGCACTTTGTATCACATAGATGTACAATAGTCCTGGTAAGCCAAATTAACTGCTTTTTTAATGTGAACAGATTATGCCAGAGTCAGTAATTTTCATCCATGTATAGTCCCTGTGTGTGCCTGTACCAAGCAATTAATATCCACTTTTTACCCTGTGTATGCCCCTGATGTCTCATTAGCGTAAAGTAAACAAGTAGTTAACATGGCCACATTAATTTACACACACACACACACACACACACACACACACACACACACACACACACACACACACACACACACACACACTTTGACTATATACACCTCAGGTGACTGATCAAAAGTGCATATAAATTATGGCCACAGAAATGTAGTTCAGCTTACTATCAAAAGTTGGAGCCCATAAAGGTTGTAGGCTGCTTGCAGCAACTGGCAGTGAGAGAGTAGCGTTCGGCATCCATTGTGTTCATGTCGGGTGGTGTCGTTTGATGTTTTTATAAATGGATTTTACTATTTTCTTATTTTGAGCACTTTTTTATTTGGCTGTGGATTTAACAGGGCTGTATGTCAAGAAAGCGGGTACAGTACACTAGAGAAAAGCTGCAAAAATTGAATTGCATGGTTGTAGTTTGCATGAAAGGTTGTATGCCATGGGTACCGAATGATGTTTTGAGAAATTGTAACAAGACTGGCAGTGTGATGAGGAACAACAAAAAGAAACTAAGTAAAATAGGAGGTGTTAGACTAAGCCTAAAGAAACAGCAGCTTAATAGGATGCCTTTAACTTTAATGATTATGGGGAATGTTCAGTCTCTGGGGAACAAAATGAATAAACTTCAGGGAAATGTTAATTTCCAGAAGGACTTCAGAGACTTACATGATGGCCTTTATGGAGACATGGCTTACAGAGCATGACCAGGACAACAATTTGTTTATTGATGGTTTTAGAGTACCACTTCGACTGAACCAAAGGGTTGAAATGACGAGAAAACCTCAAGGTGGGGTATGGTGATATTTGAATAAACGATGCTGTAATCCTGTGTATGTTACAGAACGCATTTGTACACCAGATGTCTGGCTTTTATCAATATCGTTCCATCCTTTTTACCTGCCACATGAGTTTTCACAATTTTTTATAACCATGTATATTCATCTGAAGGCAAATGCTACTTCTGTTGCAAGCACTATCTTTTTCAAGTAGTGCAAAAGTGGCAGATGATTTCACCTGAAGCACCAGACTTATTGGGTGATTTTAATCATGTTTCCCTTAAAAAGACGCTTACAAACTTTTACTGATATCTCCTGTCCAGCTAGGCAGGATAAGACATTAGATCTTTGGTAAAGGATGCTTATAAATTGCCTTCATTACCTCCACTTTGCTTGGCTGATCATAACTGTGTGCGACTATAATTTATATATAAAACTGTTTTAACACGAGAGAGAGTACATATAAAGGACATAAGGGGTCTGGAATTTAGAGTCTGTGTTTTGTTTGCAGGAATGTTATGACTGCACTGATTGGGACATGTTTAAATAATCCTGGTGTGATGATCTAGACAAATTTGTTGATGTAATATGTTCATATGTTGCCTTTTGTAAGCGAATGAAAATTTATCCAAGTGATGAGCCTTGTGTAGATAAATCTGTTAAGTTCTGCATACAGAAAAAGAAAAGTTTTTTTAAGGAGGTAGAAATATCTGATTCCCATATAACCATTAAGGAATTTAAAATAGAAATTTTAAAAGCAAAACAGAAATATAAATCTGAATAAGAGAATAAGATGGCTGCAAATAATCTTGGTATGAAAACTATAGTAGGGCTTCAGAACCCAAGGAGTAGCAGTCTGTTTACCTTGGATGGTTGGAATACAGATATTCATTTTGCTAATATCTTTTTTTTAATCCTTTTGGCTCTTTTGATTTTAGTAATGATATGTATGAATTGAAGCAGAAACTTGTAGTTAACCAACATTCTAGAATAGATCAAAAAGAGATGGAAAAGGCCCGTCTTTCGTTCAAAGTAAGGAAGAGTGGTGGACCCGACAATCTTTGCGGTAGTTTACTTAAATCTTGTGCAAGAGAATTAACTTCTGTATTTCATTGTTTTTGATAAGTCGTTACATACACAGCATGTACCCAAGATATGGAAGGATGCTGTGGTAGCCCCAGTTTTGAAATTCAGATGTCCTAAATTTCTTAATGATTTTAGACCAGTTGCTGTTACATTAGTTGTAATGAAAACCTTTGAAAAACTGAGAGAGTTAGAAATACTAAAGAAAACTGAGTATGCACTCGATCCTATGCACTTTGCCTGTAAGCCACATTGAGGTGTAGAGGATAAAGCAATTACCTTACTTAAATTGTTAAATATCTGGAAGATGATGAAATTCATGCTAGACTTTTATTTGTTGATTCTTCTTCGGATATTAACAAAACTGAACCACGTTTTAATTAGTAGGTTGCAGTAACAGTTTCATCTGAGTAATAATTTTATGGGCTGGAGTTTAGATTTTTTGAGTAGTAGAACACAAAGAAGGTAAATGAAACTTTGATCAAGTTTATTCTTCAACTGGTGCCCCACAAAGATGTGTGCTTTTGGCCCTTTTGTTTATTCTGTACAAAAGTACATGTAGGAGTAAGTATGACAATAGGACCATTTTGAAATATTCAGATAACGCTGCTGTAGTTAATCCGCTTAAGGAAAATGACCCACCAGCCGTGGCCCGGTTATTAGCAATTTTGCCAAATGGTGTGATGAGTCTTCTCTTCAGTTAAATGTTTCTAAAACTAAAGATATGATGATTGACTTTAGAAAATATGCTAATACACTTAAGGTAACATTTATTAAGGGTCAGATGGATGAATATGCACAATCCTGTGAATTTCTTGGGACAGTCATAGATTCAAAGTTGAACTTTGAGGAAAACTGTGAAGCTGCGTGTAGGAAGGGGCACTGATGATTGTTTTATCTGAGAAAATTCTCATTTTCATATTGATAAAACTATGATTGTATTTTACCGTGCTATTATCGAATCAGTTTTATCCTTCTCTTTTGAAGCATGGTATGTAAATCTATGAAAAATAGAAATTTGTTGAATCAAATTTATAAAATGGTTTAGTAAGCTGATTGAGCCACAATTGAACCGTTTATCTTTATACACCAGATATTTGGAAAGGATAACTGGTTAAATTTTAAAGGATAACTCATACCCGTTGCATGTTGAATTTCAGCTTCTTTTATCTGGACGAAGGTATCTGTTCCCAAAATGTAGAACACGGCTATAAAAATAGTTTTATTCCAGCAGCTATTATTCAGATTAAAAGATTATAGTAAAAGTGTGCAGCTGTATTAAACTAAGTGTGGTAAATTTAGTAGGATTGTTTGAGTATGACTTGTTTTTGACGTTTGTTTAACTGTACGTATCGAGAGTAATGCTAACTTTGTGACTGCAATTCAAATTTACACATGGGTATGAATAATGGAAACGGAACAGAGGTTTATAGTGCAGCTCATTGCATCACCATACAAACAATATAAAAAATGTTTGCTGTTCTTCAGTCTACTTAGCAATGGATCTTGTGGAACTTGATTAAAAAAATACTGCAGTGCTCGCAATCCCATCCACAAACCACTCTTTCTTTTGACTTTGATTCAAACTGCCTCTGACACCCATCATGGAGAGCATATGTAGAAAGGCTGCTTGCTGCTTCATCTAGCAGCTCACCTTTCCCCTCTGTAACAACATTTGTATTCATCCAAAATGGCAGAAGACCTGTAATAAGGTATTTATGTATAACTGCAGGGCTATTTTAAAACTAGCCTAGTCAAATCAGCATTTTTTCTAATTGGAAACGACTGTTTATTAAAAAATGAAAAAAAAAATAGCCAGTCAAGTGGCATGGGGGGATGAAGGCCTGACTACAGCCTAGGTCATCTGGGTTTGATTATTGCCTCAAGAGTCTGAATTCCTGGCAGGGGAAGATGGTCGTGAATATCTTGGGAGTTTAGATTTCCCTGGTGAAGACTCTGGGGAAACAACCATGAGTGCTGCCTTAGGGTGTATTGGGCTTTTTGCTTAAAATGGCCCCATGTGGAAGTGAGTGGCAGTTCAGCATGTGACACTCGTTACATATCCCACACATTCAATGCTGGAGAAGTATGTAGAAAAAAAATTCACCCACAGCAGCAGTGTGATGCTGTCCTAGGATACATCAGCCTCTTACTGCCCCATTCCTAAACTAGTCTAGTCTGGGGTGAAGTCAGGAGGGAGTGGGCAAGCCTGGTGATTGAGGAGCGGCACTGGAGTTAAGTGATTGTCAGCTTTGCTGGGGGGAGGGAAGCAAGTAAGAAGTAATTGTTTTATTTTTGGGAGGGTTGGAGCCAAAAAGTGCAGTACCAACAGCTGCATACAAAACAGTGTAGGTAAGTACAGTAATGCACTGTAATGTAATTGAACAGTGGAGGAGCCATAAATGTGGAATGTGATATCAGAACAGTTCTCCCAATATAGTGTTGGGGAGTTTTACTTCAAGGTTGGACGTCTGGTGACTGTTTTCGTCTCCTTCAGTGCTGTTGTTGGATTATTAAGTCGTTATATTGGCACTGTTATCTCCTTTATTTCGTAATTGAAAATATGGTATAGACTCAAGCAGCGTGAAGAAGCTGTAAACCAAATAGTGACAGAGGCCAGCATATGTTGCTGTCACCAGAGATCTAATGAGGCAGGGATGACCAGCATTTTGGGCACTACTGTTGCATCCAGACATGTCTGTATGCTTTTCAGACTTGAAAGTGTAGTCATTCGTCCTTCTGATGTTCATCTAGTATTCACTCTTGCAGTCTTCACTTCTTAAGATATCTTGCCAGCAGGTAGCTTGCAGATGATCAGTCTTCTAGAGCTCTATCCACCCACCATTTCAGCCAAAGCCCTCCCATACTGACATAAGCACATCTGTGGAATAAAGGGTGTATTGGCCAATGGCACCTACTGATCTTTCTTCCTCTGCAGTTAGCATTAACATATATACTTTCCACATTGTGTATAGTCCATTGTTTGGCCTTTTTCCAGGAAGCAAATAAGTATCTTATTTTTTGTTATCTTGTATTAATTGGCTGTGTTTTGATTTGGAAGGTGATGTGTAGTAAATGGATTCCACACAGACTTCCATGACCAGGTGTTTGTTTTGCATTGGTCAAGGGCCCTATGTGAACTTCTGCATGCACATCTGTGTCTTTCACCCTGAGGCAGTCAGTTGTTGTTGGATATCTTTCCAGGAGTTCACTACAAAAAAGAAAAAAAAAAAATGTTTAGTTTCCTGCCACCATGGTGTCAGTTACCATTTCCAGCAGCCTTCATCCAAAGTAAGACACAAAACCAAGTGTGAAATTTTGAAAAATGAGGACGTGACAAACAACTCTGGTTTTCTAAGATCTGGTGACACTGCAAAGTTCAGACAGAAGTTCACAACCCACAAATCACAAAGTCTTTTTTTTTTCTGCCAAAGCCACACACATAATCTGTTTACAGACTCTCTTTGGCTTCTGACCTGTCCTCCTGGACCAACATACCAGAGGCCCCTTCAGTGGGGCATGAATTCTGATGTCTGTAGAATAGTGCAAGGTCCCCGGGTTCTTTGTTCATGAGGGGGCAGTGACTGCATTAAAGTCTGTATTCCTACTGTAACCAGAGGCCTCAAAGGCAGTAGGCTCTGATCATAGGAGGCACAAGCTATCTAATGTTAAACCAGTGCACCCTAGCTTGCCTCTGCCTAGACCAGATAGTGACTTGGCCCAACCCATCCAGCCAGGCTTCTTTTTATTAAGTCAATTGACTGAAAGCTTTATAAGCTTGTAATGTATTGAGTTTCTGGAACCACAGAAGAGAACAGGGCATCCTCTTCAAGGGAATGTGGCTCTGAAGGCAATGAAGTAGTTATGTGACCAAGATTCCTTAGAGCACCTTAACTCTGACACTGAAGATACTCTGTCCTCTATTTCTTAACCAGGGGATTTTTCCTGTAAGGATACCCTTCACAGAATGAAGAGAATCTTCCAAGGGGAATCCGTGGAGTACTCTGAAGCCCATTTGGGCCTTCACAGATTTCCCTGTGCATATGTCAGTTCTGGAAGATGCATTTCTGAATATGTCCTTGGAGTCCGACTCCCTTCTCCTAGGAAGCATGACTATTTTTACAGGGTCTTGGACTCCCACCAGTACCAATACAGATGTCCATGTACGACCTGGAGTTTAATGGTTGCAAACTATTGAACAGCCTATGACAATTTTGGATGTGTTTATTTCAACAACACTGAACACTGAAGCCTTATGTAGCAACTTAAAGGCAAGTATTGCATCAGATGTTATGTCAATTTTTCAAAGTATTTATAGCTTTACTCAAAATCTGCAGTATAATCAAGAACAGGGCAGTCCCTAGTATTAGTGTGGAAAAATGTAAGCACCTCTTAGGTTCTTCATCATCTCTTAGGACATTTTGAGTGTTTGTCAGTTTATTCTTACCAGCATCTTAGTTCAGTTCCTTATGAATTTCCAGATCTGAGCTCCTAAAGGTGACTGATTAGGATAAAATCCCTGCTGCTAATTGCAGTAGATTGAGCAGGAAGTAGAAAAAGTAGAAATATGGCACAAAAACACATTCAATGAGAGAGATCTTTCAGATTTCCTTAAACGCAAGAAAAAAATCGTTTACACTGAAAATTAACTTCCTGCAGAAGAGTTTCTTCCCCATCCCAGTCATGTGCCACCCATCATGTTTTACAAAGTCATTCTGTCAGGAAAAAAGCAAAAAATTAAGGGGGCAAATGCCTGTGTGCCCATGTATGTGTGCTTGCTGCGCACACATTGAAATCCATCCATACACAGCCCCTTTTTTCCCATTTTTACACATGGGGTCAGAATGTCACTTTAGCAGCGACAGTCAATTAGAGCCGAGGTTCACACCACTTGATGGCTAGCCCTGCCCCAGTTGTTCTTCCATACCAGACATTTGCTTGCACAGTCATACCTGTGTCCAGTCCACCTACTGCATGTCTTTAGAAATATGGTAAGAAACCGGAGCACATGGAGGGATACCCACACCAAAAACAGCGAGGGCATGCAGACTTCGCACAGAAGGCACCCAAGCTGAGAATAAAATCGGGCAACTCTCACTGTGAGGCAACAACACTTATCTTCTGTACCATTGTACCACCCCCACAGAAATGTACAGTTAAAAGCCACTTGCCCAAAAAATAATCTGAAAGAATTTTATACAGAGCTTGGTAGAAAAATGTTACTTATCTTTAGCTAATTTCTGATGGTAATCTTAGACTGCACTGGATTGCATAATAAAACCAATTCATATATTGCCTGACTTTGGAAGTCATCCATTAATAATAGTTCCTTCAGTATAAATATACTAGAAAAGGAAAAAAGAGCATACTAGGATATCGCCTATGGCTTAGCCACAACATAAAATATTGAACAAACATTTAGGTACTGCAGTCAAACAGCAGTATCAAAACTGTTCCCAGATGTGCAAAATAAATATCAAAAGACCAATCACTAAAATTTCAATAAATAATGACGATTTAAACGTGGAAGAATGGTGAATACCAAAGTAGAAAAGCTGAAAATTGGCATTAAACTAAGCTCATTAATGATGAATAATTTTATGCAGTTTTTAAATTTTGTTGGTGTGATTCATAAAGTTAAAATGAACTAGTTAATTAGAAGTTTGTTTCCGAATAGATGGACTAGAATGGTAACATCAGCTAGTGTTATATAAAAGTATTGACTCCAGAAGCAACCCCCCCCCCCCCAAAAAAAAAAAAAAAAAGCTGAAAGTGTTGCAGTTGTGCTGGAGAAAAAAAAACTACTTCCGATTCTATGTTGCTCATTATAGGCAGTTTTCAAGACAAGCTGAATGCTATGGCCATGTTTCCCTGGAAAGAGAAGAGGGAGTAGCCATTGTCTACAAACTTCAAGCCACATTGAATGACAAAAATCAAGTGTCCTATGACATTTGACTGTGAACTTTATGGAGACAAAAATGTAGTAAGTATAGCTGGATATCTGACAAACCAGGGGAAGAGTGCTGGTGAAATTCAGCACCACTACTTACACCAGTGTTCACCAACGTGTTAGGGTCAGTGTCCTGTTTATATGATGTTGCTCAGTATGAAACTCTGCATGAAGCAGTCATAAAGAATGCTCCTTCTCAGATATTGGAATGTAGTCTGTTGTTTATACTGCAAACTGAGAAAACCTGCATTGTTGGGTGGATGCTATAGTGTGTTTAGCAGTGTAAAGTGCAAATTTGGTAGATGTCCGCAAGACTTTAGTTCACGGAGTAAAATGATACCAATCGAGAATGAAGCTGTACAGTGGTAATCTGCAAAGCGACAGCCTAAACCTATCGTGCTACAGTCTCTGCAAATTAGTAAACTGGTAGTGATTTTTCTTGTCAGTTGAAGGCTTTAGGTCTTGTTTTTGATCAGATAGCTTCTACATCATTGCCTAAATTAACCATTAAAATAAATTAATATTGACATTAAAAAGGCTTGAGAGCAAAAAAAAGGTACAAAGTATGTGCTAGACTGCCTTCTGTGCAAAGTTTTTTATAGATAACCATTTGTTATACTGAGGGTTTAGTGCGAGTTCTACAATAGCAAGACTGAGTGAAAATATGGACTTGTATATACCAAATCTAAAATGCTGTTTCTCCGAGTATTCCCTTCCTTCTCTATAGGTTAGGAGTTGGTATGTATGACTTTGAGGATGTAAGGGGCTTCACTCTGTATGAAACAACTTTGAGAACAACAGTGTTTGGCATTTGCTGCTGTTCTGTATTTTTGCACTTCCAGGTCTCTCACTTTCAAGTCTTGAAATGAAAGTAGGGAGCTCTCTGTATGTCCTTCCTTTGCTCTTGTGTGCTTTTGCTGAATTCTTCCTCAAATACATGCAGTAGGCTGATGAATGAGTATAAGTGGTACCTAGGTGCATGTGCAGTGTATGTGATATGGAAGAAGGGCCTCTCAATCTGTTTCTGTTCCCTATTTGCCTAGTAAACTCCATGGGTGGTGGTAGTTGATCACATGTTCATTATATGAGTAAAGTGTGACTGTTCAGCATGGATGCATGAAATGTTGTAAAGGATGCTTTGTATCCAAATTGGATAGGTTACTTCGAGCATAGAAAAGGAAATTGGGTAGGCTTGTAATGGCCTGCAAGGACACCTAGCCTAGTCCTTACCTGTGAACCTATAAAGAAGGGAAATTTTGAAGAGTGTTTTTATAGACCATAATAGACATTTTCAATTTTTTTTAGGATGATAACTTAGACTGTCTGTTTTACTTTTTATTTTATAAGCTTTAGATACTTGCCAAGGCATTCTGTAACTAAACAGGGTCATACACTTATGCATGGTAGTGTAGAATATAGCATCACTGGACAGGTAAAGTAATCTGCATCCTTTCATTGTTGCAATACAGAAGTGCTAATATTGCAGGTGTGTGAGCTACACTTGCAACAGGATCCGTCAACATCAAGCACAAAAGTTCTAGTGATTGTAATGATTCTGGGAATTTAGTGGGAGGGAGAGGATCAGATTATTCATGATCACAATGACTTGTACACATTAGTTTTATTTATTTGCACTCTGTTGCTTGAGTTAGGCCTACTGGGTCAATGACCTACCTTTAGGGGAGACTGGAGATGGTATTCGTACTGACAAGGGGACATTTTGGCCAGGACACTGAGAACTTCCTCCTTCTCTTTTTGAAGTTTTGATGGAGGTTGACTTCCAGAAAAGTGAGATGGAGGAGTCTGAGAGGAGAGACACAAGTGAGCATGTAATGTCCATGTTGGAGAACAAAAATGTGATGGCTGCAGAAAAGTTGTCTCTGGTGTAAGTAATGAAGGTAGTGGAGTACCACGTGTAATTTTGACTAAGCTACAGTTTGGTGGACTAGATACCAAAGTTTTAAAATGTATGATTTAAGAGAAGGAAGAAGCAGGAGGCAAGATGGCTGTATCGTGTTTGCAGTTTGAAGTTGAGGAATTTCCAGGTAATGAAGAGGGTTCCATTGTCCGCATTGATGGTTAAAGGAATTCAGATGTAAGTGATGGAGCTTTGGAAAGTAGCAATGAAGAAAGCACAGCAGGGTCTGAAATTCAGAGAATGTATGCATCTGTAGTTGTGAAAACAGTAAGGACTGCGTTCAAAAGTAATTGAAATTAATCTAATTTTGGGCAAAGACAAAAACCTGTAATAGTCAAAATTGAGTGATCCAATTGATGCGTATTTTGTATCTTGATAACCTGGTAAAGGCGCTCTGTGTTAAGCCAGAAAACATCAGAGCTTTCATTCATACAGGTTGTGAAAGTTTTTGTGAGCTGACATTTGAAACTTATGAAGCTGCAGAGAGTATTGATTAAATATGACTCTAAATCTTTTTGTGACACATGGAATATTTATGCAGCGTGGGGAATGTACAGAACGTTAACGATGAAACATAAGCGACGAGGAGGGGAAAAACGCCTCTGTAGAAGAATATGTATCATCTTATTTGAGGTTGGGAGTTGGCATGGTGACTAGGGTGTTTGCCTTATAAATACACAGTGCAGGGTTTGATTCTCAAAATGGGAAAATTGGCTAAGCTTTTAATGCCTCACAAGGGCAGTTAGCCTAGTAGTGACCTATGAATTCATGAGAATGTATGTGACGGAATAATATGACTTATTTTTCTGAAAAGTATAAAGAAGTGTTTGAGATTAAGAAATGTTTTGATGACAGAAATTTATGAAATGGGGCTTTGGAGATTGATGCATACTTAAATAATAACAAAAAGGAAAATCGTCATTTACTTAGTTTGTTATAAATAACAAAAAGTGCATGTTTAAGTATTGAGGACAACCAAAAATATTTTTTCTGGGGATTTGTTGAACATTTAATTAATGAATGTATAAAGCGAAGATGTGTACAGTGTTGGGAGTTTAGACATGAAAAAATGTGGATGTACTCATTTTTGGTTTGATTTGTAAGAAAAAGTAAAAGAAAAGTAAAAGAAAAAAGTAAAAGAAATGAAAAGAGTGAAGGTGAACAAAATGAGGTTTCAAATGATCAAGAAATTGAGGTTTGTAGGCCTGTGGAAAGTGAAAAAAAATTTGTCTGAGGTAGACGAGTTGGATAAGAAAAGGAAAGAATGTAGTGTTAAAGTACCTAGTAGATGTGAAAACTTGACCAATGAAGAAGAAATGGGTGAAGATGAGTTGGAGTACAAACAGGAGAAAGAGTCCGAAAAGGAAGATTAAATTATGTAAAAAAGATGCAAAACGGAAAATAGTGGTTTGAAAGTTCTTTTCTTTAAATGTAAGTAGTATAATTAATTAATGAAAACAGAGGATGAAAGTTGCTAGATGGTACAATGACCAGGCTGTGATATTTTAATATTACTAATGTTCTATAAAAAAGACAATTGAAGTTTTATGGCGGAATAAAACATGTTGGAGATTTGGAGAGGATGTTTATTCAGATTTGGCTTTAAGGAAAAAGTATATAAAAATTATTGATATAGAAGTATTACCAGGGAACTGTATTGTAGATATAAGAAATGGTAGAAAGGTTTAGAGAATTATTGCCATATATGCATTTGCAATGGGGAAAAAGATCATAGGATCGTATGAGTTTACTAGGCTGTCGACCCGGAGGTAATTTCAAGCCTAGTCATTTCATCTCAGTGTTAATACCACAGATACACTAGTCACTACCCAGCATTTAGTAATGACTGCCCATGTCCAGGAGGATTGTGGGAGCTATCCTGTGCAACAGTTTACAGTGCCCCATCCACTCATCAAGGTTCAGTTTAAACAAGTGTCCTAGAGGTGCTCTGTTTCACATGAACTAGTAGCCTATTCCAAAGGCACAGCAGTCGCTGGTCGATGAATCTGTCCCTCCATTATGTCCTTTTTAAGTCACAGGCCATATTTATGTCCCTGGAATAGGTAGGTGTAGTTCATTTGATTTTACGGATGTGCAGCAAGTTTGTTAGGTTTGGTCTGAAATTGCTCTGTAAGCCAGACACAAGTCTCCCCTAAGAAGTCTACATGATAGAGTATAGTGACAGGGACTTTAGTCAGTCTGTGTAAGGCTTTGTTTATCTTTATTAGAAACCTCTGATGTCTCGCTGCTGCAGGTTCTTTGTACAGTACATGCCAAACAGGGGGTTATACTCAATTATGGGCTTGATTAGTGACAAGTGCAGAGGGGTTATGACCTCCTTTGCTCTCAAGGCAATGCCTTTATTAATAAAGTGTGCTACGTAGAAAGCCTTCCTTACTACAGTAGACACATGGTGGTCAAAGTTAAGGGGCATTGTTTTTGCGGAAGTGTATGATGATGCATTTCTTTGCACTCCGTTTGAGACACGACTAAGACACCAGTCATTTGTCTGCGCGAGACCCTCCTGGTGTATACTTACATTATTTGTGGATTCGGTAATTGCACCTAGTTTGCAGATATCCACAAACCCTTAGTTTTGGCCTGCACTTCTGAGAAGTATATACCAAACAGTAGGGGACCCACCAGTAACCATTGTGGCACCCTGCTGGTTGATGTGAAGTTCACCCACTTTGATAGTCTGTGTCCGGTTTGTGAGCTAGTTGGCAACCCATCTTATGACAAAGGGAGTTGCATTCAGTTTACTAAGTTTATCAGTAATGCCAGAGTGTGGAATTGTCGAAAGCCTTTGCCAAGTTAAGGTATGCTGCATGCACAGATTTGCCCTCGTCAGTGGCCCTGGTCACATTTTTTAAGAAATCCACCAGATTTAACAGGCAGTATCTGCCCTTGAAACCAAATTGGGTTGGATCCATAGTTTGGAGGTCACCTATGTCTTTGAGGTCCATAATGATGCATTCCATGGCCTTACAGATGAGGCTGATCAAGCGTATGGATCTGTAAGTCCCCGGGTCTGTTATTAGGCCACATTTGTGTATGGGAATAGCTGTTGCTGTTCTCCATTCCGCAGGAACAAAGGAACAAAACGTGGTTAGGCTACGATTGAAAAGGGTACTTAATGGTGATACTACATGTTTTAGTCTGTTTAGAGGACAACCTGGGGTGCCTTCTGGTCCCATAGATGCTGCGTTTTTTTTGCCGTGGACAAGGATTTAATTACTTGCTCTTCAGATATGTAGGGTAGAGGGGAAGTTTGGGGCAAGGTCAGTGATAAGTTTGGAGGGGATAAGGGAGTGTAATTCTTCACCAAACCTGTCTGCTAGCAGGTTTGCTCTCTCTTGGGTTAATGTGTGTGGTACCGTTGGCCACTAGTAATGCACGTACTTGGGTCCTACATTTTAGGCTACGTACGTAGTTGTAAAAGGCTTTATGGTTATCCTTTGGCTGTGCTTGCAAAGTTTTTCTCAAAGATGCCATTGGAGGATATGTCTGTTGAGGCTGAAGAAGGTGTTTTTCTTTTGTTGGGGCCATACCTTTGTTTTCTTGGACAGCATTTTTTTTGCATTTATTGTAAAGTTTGATGCTGGATGGTCCACCATGGTGGCTTGTTTTTACTTGGGGCTCTATCTTTGATTCTTTCTGGTACAGCCGAGTCTATACGCTTATGCAAGTGATTGTACAGGGCTTTTGTGTAAGCTTTGGTGTAGTTACCACTTACAGCTGGGGGTGGGGCTTGGAATACATTTATGCCTTCACCTAAGAGGGTATGGCGTCTCCCTTTGTGAGTTCTGGTGTTATTGCCAGCTCGAAGGAGAGTGAGTTGTGTTCAGATTTAACTAATGAGTGTCCGACAGTTACGGCGGTGCATCTGTTTGTCATGTTAGTCATGACCCAGATCTAGTATGTTTGTTCTTGTCGGGGTATGAACAATTTGTTCCAGGGAATTTGAGTCAACAAAGTCAAGGACCTTTTGCTCTAGTGAGTTAGGGCTGAGTAGGTTTCCCAGTTG
The DNA here is from genome assembly GCF_019279795.1 of Protopterus annectens. Taxonomy (NCBI): domain Eukaryota; kingdom Metazoa; phylum Chordata; order Ceratodontiformes; family Protopteridae; genus Protopterus; species Protopterus annectens. Next base: position 221,330,908 of record NC_056747.1, on the reverse strand, counting down.
ATAGGGGGATAATTGAAATCCCCTATAACCAGAGTGTTCGGGAATATTTGGATTGACTCCAGTTTGGTCAAGTATGAAGCCTGTCATAACCTATGGAGGGCGTTCTATAACTGGCTATGACTTGAATGGGGGTCTTACCCACAGTAAACTGAACTTGGAGTAACTCTGTGGAGATGTCTAGTCCAAACAGGTGGGACTGAATTTTATGTCTAATATTGATGGAAAGTCTGCTTGCTTTAGTTTTCGCATGTTTGTTTTGCGGTCTGAAGGTGTGGAAGGCACTGTAGCCTTGCAAGGCCAGAGTACGCGGAGGCATTGAACCAGGTTTCTGTGACCGCACAGACATCTCCATCTTCCAGTGATAGAAGTGCTTCTAGGGTGTGCAGTTTTTGGTTTAAGCTCCTAGTGTTTACAGCATGACCCTTATTTTGTTATGATTGGCAAATTATACATCGGTAAGTTTGTCTTTGAGACCATGCCTAAAAAGGCACTATGGGGCAGGGAAGAGCCTTTGCCAGCAGCTGAAACCTAGTGGTGCCAGGTGCAAACCTTCTCTAGCAAAGCAGCGAGATTTGTAGACCATGACTTCCCAGGTTGACAGAAACTGGATACCCTTTGAATGACACCAAAAACTAAGCCAGTTATTGAGCTTGAATCATTTTTGTTTGTACGTTGGTATCATTCTAGGTGAGGGTAGTATGCTGCTCAATGCTAGGGACAAACCTGTCTGGGACATGTACTGTGAGACCTCAATCATGTTTTTCTTTATGTAGTCCAGTGAGGTACATCTCAGGTCGTAGTCCAGTGAGGTACATCTCTGGTCGTTCACCCCAGCATGAATTATGTCAGAGTCATAATGGTACTTGTTGCTGAGAGACCCGAGTACATGTGTGATCTGATGAATCCTGGCACAAGAGGGAGCTATTTGAAGAATTAAAAAAAAAACAGAAAGATTATACTTCAAAGCATGAGTATTTGTTTATAGGTGACTTTAATTTGTAATTTAAAAAGAATAAATGGTAAGATAGACAAGTGTGTGGATAGGTGATTAAATCAGGAATTTCAAGGTAGGTAAGCAAAACGAGTTTACATATAGCCATAGGAAGTTAAGAACGTAGATTAATTATGTGGTATATAGACTTGGAAAAGACATGTTATGACAATTGAGGTGTGTTTTACAGATCACCGAGCTATAAAAACTGATATTACAAATGATTATATCGAAGAAGCAAAAGGAAATAAACATAAATTATAATGTCATCTAGTAAAATGTTTAAAGTTGAACGGGGATCACATGACATTGTCATTTTATGAAACAATTGAAGTCTGGGTGAATGTGCATGCAGAAAAATAGAAGGAGTTTTCAAATTGGAGTGATGTTATTGGAAAAAATGTAAGAGCTTAGTTGAGAAATGAAGATATTGGAAAATATAAAACAGTAAGATTAGAAAGAGAACGAGAGAGAAATATATCATGAAAATATGAAAAGCAAGTTCTTTATGTAAATGTTAAGATGTGTCACATGGTAAGAGTGTGGACTTGTTACTTTTTTATGTAAGTCAGTTATAAAGAATGAAAAAAGGATTGAGGCATTAAAGGATAAAAATGGGCATAAAAGGTGTCGAATGAATGAAATTATGGTAATTGTTGAAGATGTGTTGAAATATGTATGATAACATGGTAAGGAACAAAATATTTTATGAGCATTAGAAAAAAAGAGATGAACACAAAGAAATAGATATTATGATGATAACGGTGAATTCCCAAGACTGGAAAAACTCCCTTGTTAGCCTCAGCAAAAAACTGAGATCCATCATCAAATCCTCTAAAGCTAGCTACGAAAACAAAACTGCTGCAGATTCTAAAGATAATCACAAGGCTTTCTGTAGTTATGTCAAGAATCTACATGGCAATACTCAGTTCTGCTCTTAGTTACAGCACAATGGCAATACATACACAGAACCAGCTGATATTGCCAACATATTGGCCGACTGGTTCAGTGCGAACTTTACCCCCCTTTCATCCCCTAAAGGGCCTATCATAATACTTGATGAATGCCAAGTCCCTATTATCACAGCTACACAGGTAAAAAAACGCACTGTCCAAAGCCAAGAATAGCTTCCATGGTACCTGATAATATCACTGTCTGTGTTCTACATGAATTACCAAGTGAACTGGCACCGCACCTGAGTACCCTGTCCAATAACAGCCCATTTGTTCCTACTGAATGGTGCACTGCTACAGTCATCCCACTCCACAAAGAGGGAGCAACTACCTGGGAACTACCACCCCATTAGTCTGACGGGTCTGATATGTAAGGCAATGGAGCGCATCATCATGGACCTTCTAAATAAGGACATAGGGAAGCTCCAAACTCTGGACCCCACCCAGTTTGGGTTTGTGAAAGGTAGATCATGCCTGCTCAACCTGATAGACTTCTTCGAGTGTGTCACCAGAGCTGTGGATGAGGGCAAGGTAGTTCACACAGTCTACCTAGATCTTGCCAAGACTTTTTCAACACCATCCCTCATTCAGGAGTCCTAGATAGACTCCCTACACTAGGCATAAGCCCCGTACATCATAAGATGGGTTGCCAACTGGGTCACTGATAGAACCCACACTGTGAAAGTAGCGGACTCCAAATCTGACTACCGACCAGTTACAAGTGGTGTCCCACAGGGATCGGTCCTAGGTCCTCTTCTGTTTGGCATCTACTTCTCTGAAGTTCAAGCCAACACAAAGGGAGTCTGGCTGACCAAGTTTGCAGATGATTGCAAACTGGGAGCCATTATTGATTCTCCAACTGATGTAGACATTCTACAAAAAGGCCTCACTGACACCAATGACTGGTGCCAGAACCATGGCCTTAAGCTCAGTGCCAAAAAGTGTATTGTCATTCCCTTTTGGAAAAATTCAGTGCCCATGAACTACCACATAGGTGGTAGTCCACTAAACACCGAAGGTGTAATAAGAGACTTGGGGACACACGTTGACAGCGACCTCTCATTTGATAACCACATTGCCACTGTAGTCAGAAAGTCCTTCTATGTGACACATCTCATTACAAAAGGTTTCTCATCCAGAAAGAAAGAGGTCATAATCCCTCTCTACTTGCCCCTCATTAGGCCTGTTATAAAATGCAATGCCCCATTTGGTATGTACCTCGCTAGACACCTACAACAACTGGAAAGGCCACAAAAATACCTCACTAGGAGGATCTTAGGCCTTAGAAACACGCCCTATATGGACAGACTCAAAAAACTCCAGTTATACTCTGTTTCTTATTGCCTACTTAAAGGCGATCTCTGCTTAACCTACAAAGCCATGTCTGACCCAGAGCTGCTAGGTATGCTATACCTAAAGAAGTCCCAATCCCTCCGTGCCACATGCTCCAGGGACCTAAACCTCATTACCACAATAAACAGAACATGCTGGAGGGACAGGTTCCTAACCCAGAGATTTCCCATACTCTGGAACAAACTTCCCATTCACGTCAAGCCGAGCACTTCACTGGCCCTCTTTAAGAGAAATCTTGACGAGTGGGTGGGCAATAGGAAGTTCACCTCAAGATCACTTCAGTGGCCTTGCTTGACAGGGGCACTGGCAGCTAACTTTGGGTGGCATGATGCCAGGGAATCTTCTTGGGCTAGGCTTATATAGGCTCCAGGGCCGTTAGCCTAGTACTGGGCTAGGCTTATATAGGCTCCAGGGCCGTTAGCCTAGTATACTCCTATGAACCTATGATTAGTGAATTAATAATGTATTGAAATGTGTTGAGGTTAAGTGTACCTGGCTATGATGGGCTAGAATTTGCATACAAATGGACAATATGAAGAAAAGATTATTGTGAAAATACTGAATTTTTGGTTGAAAATAGGATAAAAGATGAAATAGGGTGTAAAGGTGTAAACTTAAGTAAAGCTTGCCAGTGAAATAAATAACTAACTTTATATTATTTAACTTGTGTGCAATGTTGAAAAGGTGTATAATAGCGTAAAACATTATAGTATGTTTGATAGTTTGAAACAGTATGGATACGGTGAGGGATGTGTGCATCTTTTCAAGTCTGTTTATATTAATTCAGATGTTAAGGTTGTTATAAATGGATAGTTTAGTAAAGAAATAAAAATAGACGACCAAAGTGGAGATGTCTGCTTAGTGGCATCTTGTTTGCATTAGATATGAATGCTATTAGTAACGCTAAAATAAAAGAAAGTGACGAGGTAGCTATGTTTAGAGATGTTATAAAAATACCAGTGTATTTAGTGTATGCTGATAATTTAGTACTAGTTAATGGAAAGGGATGGATTAAAAAAAAACTTACTAGATGTATTTTACAGGACTGAAAATTAACAGGGAAAAGTAAGGGAGATGTAGGATGCATCAATATGGGTAGAATTTATTTTACTGGGCTAGCGATTTCTGTAAGAATTTAATTTGCTTATGAAAGCCATCGATATAGAACAATGTGGAAAATATTAAAACCTGCAAGGCTTGGTTAATAGAAATATAGAAATGTGGAAAACATTTTAAGTTTTTTTTTTGAAGATGCCTCAGATTAACAGTTGTATGTTAGGAAAATTAGGATATCTAGGGAATGTTTATAATTTTCCTGTCCATTTCAAAAAAAAAAAATCTTAGAAGTGATCTTCTTATGGGAATCTAAATTAAATGCATTAAAAGAGGTGTTACATATTGTTAGCAAGGTGGTTTGGGAATGAAAGTTCCTTTTGTTACCCTGGCATCTTTGCATATATTTTGTGTTGTGTATAGGATATTCAAAGTATGGAGTTTTATGGGAATTATTGAAATTGAAAAAAGGGGATGAGAAGAAATATATTGAATTAATTAAAACTTGCAAATTTAAAGTGGAATGACAAAATTCGGATAAGAAAAGTATGGTATGAGAAGGTTTTTATTATGTAAAGGTTGGTATATTAAAAATGTAAAATTGCGAAGTGTGGTTATAAAAAGACAGGAAAGGTTTAAAGTTGAGTTAGAGAGGAAAACTTTTTGTGGAGTTTATCCATTCAGAAACTTCCTGTTAAAGCTGAATTAAAATATAAGAGCCGAATATAGGAAATGTAACCTGTGGTATTGATGGAACCATGGAACAATTTTTTTTATATTTTATTCAAGAACAAGGGAAATATGGGGTATGTGTGAAAGGGTTTAGTGGGGGTATGTTTAGCAAAGTTAAAAATGAATATGATGGTGTATGGGTCATATGAGTGTTTCAGCCGGGAAGAATATGGTAATTTAGTCAAGAAAATTGTTAACATTTTATGGATACCTTGGAATAGAAGATGTCAGGAATTAAATATGGGACTGCTGTGTAATTAAGATAAAAAGTGGTTGTGGAATAAAGGTTGGGTTGGACAAATTAATAACATTTATTGCTAAGAAATGGGAAAAAGTTGTGGTGGTGTGTGTTGATATTGATCAAGTTGTAAAATGTTTGTTAATGTAATCGAAAGTATATGTATGCAAGTAAAGCCCCTACTGTTTTTGGTAAATACCGTGGGAGCTACGACCCACTCAGGCAGATGGGGTCTGAACTATGGCAATGCTTATACACACTGAGCAGAGTGGAGGAGAGGCATTGACTACAACTCTGATCTAAGATATATAAGTATCCTGTTTTTTTTGGCTTATTTATACTGATTACTGCTTCTAGCAATTTATATGTAGCACTTTTTATTGTCTGCTGAATACTTTTTTACTGTATTGTATTGCTATTAACTAATCTGCATGGGTAACTGATTTGTTTGCAGTTTGTAGAGTCTCTTTGCTCCTTCATCTTTTTAAAAACTTTCATTTTGTGGCTCACTGTGGACATAAAGATTTCTGTAGTGTTTACCGTCTAAAGAGTGTAGGCTAATAACTTTAGTATTGTCCCAGTTCAGATTTGCTGGCTCTGGGCCTGTTTTGTCCTTGCAATGATTGTTCAGAGCACATGAACAGACAATCTTGAATTAGCAGAAGCCTCTCTTTACCTTCTTGGCTGGATTGTATTGATTGACTGCTGGCTAGTGGGGGCTGGTTCTTTTGTGCTTTTTAAAAAGAAAAAGTTGTCTAAGGTTGTTTCTTCTGGTATTTAAGCCCTAACTTTGTGAGGATTTCTGTCTATACACACTGAGCAGAGTGGAGGAGGGGCGTTGACTATAACTCTGATCTGAGATACACAAGTATCCTGTTTTGTTTGGCTTATTTATACTGATTATTGCTTCTAGCAATTTTATATATATTTTATGTATAGCACTTTTTATTGCCTGTTGCATACTTTTTACTGTATTGTATTGCCATTAACTAATCTGCATGGATAACTCTGTAGAGTCTCTTTGCTCCTTCATCTGTTTAAAAACTTTTATTTTGTGGCTCACTGCTGTCATAATAATTTATGTAGTGTTTACTGTCTAAAGAGTGTGTAGGCCAATAGCTTCTGCCACGTCTCTCCCTGTTGGTTTCTTGTTGTTATACTTGGTGGCTTTACAGTTGCCCGCCCCTACTGTAAATTTGATCTGGGACACTCCTCCCAGTCTAGTGACATTAGCTCATTCTACCTAATACAGAGAGAGCATCTGAGAAGGCCTTCTGTTACTCCTTTCTCCCTTTCTTAAAAAAAAAAAAAAAAATTTTGCTTGAATCTCCTTGTGTTCTGACTGTGCTTCTTAAACATTTGGAAATAGAGTATATTTTAGTGCATTTAGTATAACTGTATTTGCCTTAATATTGCCTTAATATTGCTACAACTCAAGTGCTCTAGGTTGCGCTGCATCTGAATTGTTTGAGGTTTAGCTGCTTTTCTGTATATATAGGCTTCTATGTATATGTAGACTAGCTACTTATTCTACTGTATTACTGCCTCTTAAATCGTTTTTCAGTTGTGCACTTGCCTTGTTCATTTAAAAAGTTTTAAATTGCTAATTTTGTAGAGTTTTAATTGCATTTACTGTTTAGGACTTCACATTCGTGTGTTAGACTTTTCTGTGTTTATTTACTGTATTATTGCATTGTTTAGTCTGTTTTAACCAAAAAAAAATACTGTCTTGTTTGCTCGTTTCCCACCTTTCGTAGCCAGTCCAGTTCCCATGCTTTGCTTGTCTCGGGGCTTTATTTTCTGTGTTCAGAGCTATCCAGACCTTGATATGGTAGAGGGAAGTCTTATTGCTTACCAGTGGGAGTGGTGAGCATTGTACTGCTTAACTAACACTAGAGGAGTGGTTTCCAGCTCTGAAATTGTAATTGTATTGGTCTTTTTGGGCTGATTTCTATCCCTTTCAACTTTCTGGCTTACAAAAGCGCGTGTCAGCGCATTTTTTGCATCGTGCAGCAGCGCGGGGCTACAGGTAAACTATTCCAGGTGCCAAGACAGTCTGCTCTTCAAATTTTCCCTTAGAACTAGCTGGTTTCTCAGTAGTAGCACTAAAATCTGAGCCCCTGTGACTAGCACTTGCTCTAGAACCTGCTGGAAAGCACTAGGATGCCTGAAACTGATACAAGCACTCAACTTTTCTTGTCATTTTTCTTCTTTCGGCTGCTCCCGTCAGGGGTCGCCACAGCAGATCAGTTGTTTCCATTTCTTCCTGTCTTCTGCATCATGTTCTGTCACACCAACCACCTGCATGTCCTCTCTCACCACATCCATAAACCTTACCTTCCTCTTTTCCTGTTACCTGGCAGCTTCATCCTTAGCATCTTTTTCCCAATATACTCTGCATCCCTCCTCAGCACATGTCCAAACCAACATAATCTTGCCTCTCTGGCTTTGTCTCCAAACCTTCCAACTGGGCTGACCCACTAATATACTTATTCCTAATCCTGTCCATCCTCGTCACACCCAGTGCAAATCTTAACATCTTCAACTCTGCCACGTCAAGCTCTGACTCCTGCCTTTTTGTCAGTGCCACTGTCTCCAACCCATATAACATAGCTGGTCTGACTACCCTCTTGTAGACCTTCCCTTTCACTCTTAGGTACTCGTCTGTCACAAATCACTCTTGACACTCTTCTACACCAACTCCATTCTGCCTGTACCCTCTTCTTCACCTCTCTTCCACACTCACCATTACTCTGAACTGTTGATCCCAAGTATTTAAACTCGTCCACCTTCACCACCTCTACTCCCTGCATCCTCACCATTCCTCTATCCTCCATCTCATTCACACACATATATTCTGTAGTCCTGCTGACCTTCATTCCTCTTCTCTCTAGAGCATATCTTCACCTACTCTCACTACAGATCACAATGTCATCTGCAAACATCATAGTCCACAGGGGCTTCTGTCTGATCTCATCTGTAAATCTGTCCATCACCATTACAAATAAGAAAGGGCTCAGAGCTGAACCTTGATGTAATCCCACCTCCACCTTAAACGCATCCGTCACTCCAACCACAGAACTCACCGCTGTCGCACTACCCTCGTACATATCCTGTACCACTCTTACATACTTCTCTGACACTCCCGACTTCTCATACCATACAACAACTCCTCTCTAGGCACCCTGTCATATGCTTTCTCTAAATCTCCAAAGACAATGCAACTCCTTCTGACATTCTCTGTACTTCTCCATCAGCACTCTCAAAGCAAACATCACATCTGTAGTGCTCTTTCCCGGTATGAAACCATACTGCTGATCACTAATCATCACCTCCCTTCTTAACCTAGCTTCCACTACTCTTTCCCGTAACTTCATGCTGTGACTGATCAATTTAATCCCTCTGTAGTTACTACAGCTCTGCACATCACCCTTATTCTTAAAAATCGGTACCCAAACACTTTTTCTCCATTCCTCAGGCATCCTCTCACTTTCCAAGATTTCATTAAACAATCTAGTTTAAAACTCCACTGCCATTTCACCTAAACACCTCCATGCTTCCACAGGTATGTCATCTGGACCAACAGCCTTTCCGTTCTTCATCCTCTTCATAGCTATCCTTACTTCCTCCTTGCTAATCCACTGCACTTCATGATTCACTATCCGCAGATCATCCAACCTTCTCTCCCTCTCATTCTCTTCATTCATCAGCCCCTCAAAGTACTTTTTCCATCTGCTCAACACACTCTCTCTCCTCGCTTGTGAGTATGTTTCCCTCATTATCCTTTATCACCTTTACCTGCTGCACATCTTTACTAGCTCGGTCCCTCTGTCTAGCCAATTGGTACAGGTCCTTTTCTCCCTCCTTAGTGTCCAACCTTTTATACAACTCTTCATATGCCTTTTCCTTAGCCTTCGCTACCTCTTTGCCATGCACCTCATCTTCTTATACTCTTGTCTACTTTCTTCATCCCTCTTGACAATCCCACTTCTTCGCCAACCTCTTTCACTGTATATTCTCCTTTACTTCTTCATTCCACCACCAGATCACCTTGTCCTCCTTCCTCTTTCCAGATGTCACACCAAGCACCTTTCTAACCATCTCTCTTACTAGCTCTGCTGTAGTTACCCAGCTATTCGGTAACTCTTCACTGCCACCCAGTGCCTGTCTTAACTCTTCCCTGAACATCACCTCATAATTACCATTTTCAGTTTCCACCATTTGATCCTTGGTGCTGCCACTCAACTCTCCTTGTCAATAAGGATAAATTAATCATAGGCACTAAATAGCCTGTAATTGCAAAGTACCTTGCAAAGGTAAGGGAAAACAGCTCTTGTACTTTACAAAAAAAGCACCTAAACAGGCATGTCCAAGGGTCAGCTTCTGGTGATTTCTCCTGTCCACCTGGTGAATCTGGGCATACTGGGGCAATGCGGCAACTGCCTCCTGTACACAGACAACCCTCTCCTCCTACCACCCAATACTGCAACCTGCGAGAGATGCACTTACATAGCCAAACTGGAAGCAAAGCTCTCTCCAGCCAAGATTGTGCTAGACCATCAAGAGGAGAAGGTTAAACACCTGCACTACACCTAAAGCAACTCCTAGCCCTTCACAACCCACACCATCAAAACCCCCATATGCGGAGACCCTCAACATTAACCTGCCCAAGCAACAAGGACCTCTGAAACTGAAATGCGAACAAACACCAGTCACAACCAAAGTGACATATAGCTCACAACACCACTGTGCCACCCAACAACAGCCCCTAAGGCAAGACAATGTACCCAACACTTTAGTCATAGGTGACTCTCTATAGTCTGGCACACTGATGTCCCACTCGCCAGGCTAAACAAGGAGAAAATTACAGTCAGCTGCCTGTCGGGTGCCAGGATCCACCATATAATGCATGCACTCAAGTCACTCCACAACAAGTACAAATACGACTCTGTCATTGTCCATGCTGGAGTGAATTACTTGAGATGTACCTCCCTGGACTACATGAAGAGAGACATGGAAGAGCTCTCGAATCATGTGGCCCAGGCAGGTATGACCCTAGCCCTGAGTAGCATCCTGCCTTTGCCTAGAATGATACCACAGTATAAGGACAAAATGATTGACTTCAACAACTGACTAAGCTTCTGGTGTCCTACAAAGGGGATCTAGTATCTATCTGCCTGGGAAGACATTGACAAACCATGATGCTTTGCCAGAGATGTTCTGCACCGGTCACCCCTGGGATTCCGGTTACTGGCTAAAGCTCTTGCCACCCCTATAGTGCCTTTTTTAGGCAAGGTTCAAAGGACAAAACCACCACCGTAACAGATGCAAGCATGCAAAATCTGAAGGTAATGCTACTCAATGCTAGAAGTCTAAACCTCAAAATGCACTCCTAAAAATGGAGAACCTAGATATCTGTGCAGTAACTGAGACTTGGTTCAAGGCTCCAGAGAGCACCCCTGCAATACCAGGCTACAACTCTAACCACACTTTTCGGCCATAAAACCAAGACCGAAACACTAAAGGTGGAGGAGTGTCCATATTCATCAAGGATATTCACACCTCCAGGCTAGTTGCCCAACACAATGTATCTGAAATTCTCCAGGTGCAACTAACACTAGGTAAGACTGCAGTCCAAATTGTAGCTTGCTACAGATCCCCCACCATGCCCCAAGATTCTCACTACACCTTTCTAAACATACTGGAAAATATTAAGATACAATCAAACACCCTAATACTGGGTGATTTCAACTACCCTTCCATTAACTGGGAAAACTACTCGGGTACCAACGTTTTTTACCAATGGTTCTTGGAATTCATAAATTCCAACGCCCTGGATCAACTAATCCATTGTCCCACCAGGGGCTCCATTATCCTAGACCTGGTCATTACCAACATGGGAGATAGATGCTCCACA